>NC_054608.1:610000-915000 GCF_004785595.1 Juglans microcarpa x Juglans regia | reverse complement strand
GAGGTCCCCCATGATCCAGTACTCGACGGGGAGATGGGTCGACATGATCTGGCGATCAGATTTGGAAGAGAGGTGGGCGTCGGAAGACCAGTACTCGTCGAGGAGGCCATAGTTGAGGGATCTGTGGAGGTCAGCAACATAGACTTTGATGGAATTGTGAGGCTGTGGAGGGGTGGTTTGAAGAATTAATTGGGTACGACGGCTAGAGAAGAGGAAGATATAGGTGAGGGAGAGAGTGAAGATGAGAGTGGTGAGTGCTAGGAACAGAGTGGGAACTAAGCAGAGGACAGAAGAAATGGTGGTTGTGATGTGTTTTGGTTGTGTTCTGCTCCTCATTACTACTCCAGGCTCAGCTGGCTCAAGAGGATCAATTTGATTCAAGTTCCGGACTTTATTTGTTGTAAATTTCTGATGAAGAGAATGAACTATTATCGTGGAAAAACATAACAAGTTTGATGTTAAATATTTTGATCTTCAAAATTATGTTTGGGAAGAAATTCAGGTAATATTTCCACCCATGCAGACCTAAATGTATTTTCATTGCATATGCATTAAACCACTGAAACCCGTAGGTGATGGTATAACAGAATCAAAGCCCAACTTCACCAAGTAACATGAATCATCAAAAGAATACCAAGAGATTAGAAATATGGACAAAGTATTAAGAACAAATTCAATTTTTCAAAATGGTTACAAATGCTCAAACTCTTCCAAAGAAAAAGCGAGTTCAATTGCACCCGTGGCAAAATACAACTAGTACACAGAGCAAGGCATTGCTCTAATCCTATTCCACGAGAAGAGCGCTGTACTCTTCCTATCCTAGAGTCCCAGACTCACAAAATCAATGCTCCAGCACCACCTCATCAAAGTTCCAGTCTCTCACAAGATCCCTTCTCACAGCCCGGCTTCGGACAAGTCGAGGGGCACCCACATTGTTGCCTGGAATTGTTGGTTGTGGGGTCACTTTGGATGATGATGTGTAACAAGAGGTTGCCGCAGTTGGGGTTAGTGATAATTTCCGGGTTAAGCAATTGGCAATAGCAGAACATCTTCCATCATTGTCAGAAGTAGAAAAACTCCTAAAAGAGTGCGAAGGACTTTCTACACAGTGACACACAAGACACTGCAGACTCATGTTTGGACCCCTGAGCAATCTCCCAAAAGTTGTCTGTGGCGATTATATAGGATGATAAAATAAAAGGAGTCGTCAGAATTATATTACTGTACATGAGAATTTCCAAATGACATACAGAAGAAAGAGAATAATGTAGGAGTCTTGAAGCCAAATTGAGGTTTACATATTGTGTGTAAAGGGTGAAGCGAAACAATTATCCATTAGAAATCATATTCATTCTAGTGCAAGTTGTCAAGACTAATGAGCTTTGCTATTTATAAACCCCACACACCACATACCACAATTTCTTTTATTTTTTAATTATTTTTTTTTTGGTTTTATTCTTCTTAAAACAATTGAATTCTTCTACTCATCATCCATATACCACACATTTGATAAGAGAAAAAAATTAAAAAAATAACAAAAAGGGTGGTGTGTGGTGTGTGAGGCTTATGAATATAATTTTTCTATAAATAAACTACATCAATAACCAAATAGAAAACTTGAGGTTCAAGTGGGCTACAGAAAGATCGAGAACAGAGCATAAACTTACTACAAAAATTAATCATAAAATAAAATCCAATGTCCTTGAATTTGGGGGCAGACCAGCAAATTAAATAGAGAAAAACTCAAAACTGCATGTTTCAGTTTGTATTTAAATAACGGTGTAACAACATATACACATTTGTATAATCTAATAAGTTTGCTCTATACTGATTCTGGAATTGCTACACCAGCTATTTATCTCTTCAGTAAGGTTGGACGTATATAAAAGACTATGGATAGGAAGGATAACAGCAATATACAGACAGGTATGGAAGACCTTATTTACAAAATAATTCATTCCTAATAGCAAAAATGAACACAGAAGTTCATCCACCTGAGTAAAACCATAAAACCATAAAACCATCCTTCCATGGTGTTCAAATTCAATTATTTTATTCAATACAACAGTAATACAGCATCCCCACTCATTTTGTGAAGTATAAAAAAGTTTGCAGCAACAAAGTCATAAATAGAATAAAAATTACAAAATCGTATCTGTTCCCATCAACATTTCACACATGGCAATCACCCCACAGACCCACTATTTTTATGCTCACCACTTGGTATTGCACACAATAGAGAAACCTTTTCTTAAAATTTTAGTGGTAATGAACGTAATAAATTGCAATTGGTATTTCTATAGAAGCATTAGCCTCCTTTCCATTATATAGTGCTTGTTGGGAAATCCTAGAAGCAGACTAGCTAAAATTGTTCTGCACATCAGCTAAAATTATCCCCCTGTAAGGAAAAGAAAAGAGACCCTACGTGACAATTTTGGAAACATGTTCAGTTCTTTATATCAACCCTCGTCCGGCCTTGCTTGTTAGCATTGGCTATTGGTCAATTTCGATTCCTTTGATCTTTACGGTGCTTATTCTATATTAGTTTAGTCATAAAAGAACTAAAGTTTCGCCTTTCTTGAGATGACTGCATGCAACCCGTGGAACTGTTTTGACCCATCTGTTGCATTCACCACTTCTTCCTTTGAGTAGAATCCAAAACAGAACACAAAATGAGTCTCAGAATGTGAACTGGGTTGACACTTCAATTGTATGAAAAATAACCATAGAGAGAGGAAGACGTGGTTGATAAAGTTCCAGAGCATATTTCCACAATATGTGAGCTTATATGATGTGCTTTGTTTACATCACTGATGTAAAATCATGCGCCTCCATCCCTTACTTCTAGTGAAAGGAGAAGCCATTTGATGCAACAAACATTTTTACCAAGTCCCCAATCTTGACAGTTAGAAGTAGGACAGGCTATTTCCTCGGCACACATCCAAAACCACGAACTGCCCAAAGCCAATACTGGTCCTAGGTGTTCTATTCAATGAAAAAAGCTTTCCATCCTTCAAAGCAGCCATGTATGCCATGCTCCTAAAAGGTGTATGTATGCCCTAAACAAGAACAATAATTCTCTTACAAATATAACCGAATCCGATGAACGACCTACATATAAAAAAAAGGCTTCATTTTCAATCGCCCAAAGTAATGTCTATGCGGATCATATATACCCACTAACCCATAGCCTAAGAACCTCACAGGAACAAACAATTATCTTGCTCCCAGCACTCCAAAATTAAAAAAGAACGGAAACCCACATTAAGAAATAAGTATTTTCCTGAAATTTTTTGCAATTGAAGGAAAAAGACAAGAACTTCGAATGACAAAATTATTGAAAGTTACATCCATAACTCAAATATATCAATACCCGAAAAAAGTCAATTAAATGAAGAAGCGAGCGGATGCGTGCATAAGATCGGGGCAAAGATTAATATGTATGAGCTGAAAGAATTTGCAAAAGGTTCTGAATCATACAATGGGAAGGAAGCTATAAAGTGCTTAAGAAGAGTGAAACGTGAAGGAACTAATTGAGATCTGAGCAACACACCTCTTCCTCTCTCGGTCTGTCAGTCTGTGTGGTGGTGTATGTTCAATACAGTGCCGTGATGATAGACCTGGTGTTGATTCATGGGAGGCTGTAATGAGGGATCTAAGAAAGTGGACTTCATTTTATACGTGGGAGAAGGAGCAGAGGGCGTTCAGATTCTGTGGGCATCTACAAAGGAGCGTCTCTGTAATTTCCTAAGCTGTGCGTTTAGGCTCCACCTCCTTTTCTTTTCCTTTCTTTTTTCTTTTTCGTGGTTTTTCATTTTTTTATTTTTTTATATCTTCTTCCTTTTTGTTGAAGAACCACTAAGAGGTTCGGATATGATTTTCTAATTTAGAATAAATAAACTTTTTTATTTCAGAGATAGTAAATATTAAAACTCAAAATTCAATTTTGTATCTTATTGCGGGAAATTTCGAGTCATCGTTACAAATACGTACAGAAAGCAAAATGTTGTGAGTTTGGTAATTGGTATAATTTAGAGCCATTCAAAACTTTCAATCCTAAAGTATTTTATCCCTTTTAATTAAAAGGGATAATCTTAGAATATTGCTTTAATTAAAAGGGTTCAAAGCCCATCTCCAACATAGTATGTAGTAGTGGCGTTAATCCCAATTACTTGAGGCTATACTTTTATCTATTCAAAAATCATAGATGATAATACAAAAAGAAAAAAGAACAGATGAATTTATAGAAACAGAAATATTATGAATTAACCTAGAAACGAGGTTGTTACTGTATGATCAAGAGATGTGTTTTAGATTTGTTTTCTATAATTAATTGGATGAAGATCAAGATTTTTTGAGAAATGGATAAAGATTAGTTTTGTGATTTCCTTCTATATATATGTGCCATGCTTGTCATGCGAGAATGCATGATAATTACCGATCAAGCTTATTGCCTCTGATCCTTCATTCCATCTTTGAGTTCTCGTTTTTCAAGTTTTGAACGAACCGAATCCATGGCTTCCCAAGCAGTGGCTTCCGAATCCTCTGGTGTATCTCTGCAAATGATGGCAAGAGAGGTGAGCGGCTGGGGCAACCTCGAAATTCGCTACGTCAGTAGTCGCCGAGAACACGTGCGGACCCCCAACGGCGGCTACATCCCAATCGATGATAACCACTACCATACGATACCTTCGCTTTTCATCCGAGTTCCTCCCCAGGTGCTCTCAAGCCCGGTATGGCACCGAGCCTACCTTAACTCCAGGCTCTCTTCACGGCTTAACTTCGACAACGCTCCAGTCCGCGTGACCGTGGCCGAGAATATCTCGTCATTCGCGTTGCAGCATCAGGCGGCCTCCCGGTTCAATGGGTATTTGTTGACGGTCGAGTTGAATTTCTTCCACGAGATATTTCACGAGGAGAGACCCTCTAATCCTATAACGTACTTGAGCGAAATAGGTTCGTTTTGGGAAGCCGCCGTTAATGATGATGATGGGGATTTGTCACCCAATGGAGGCGCATCTAGAAGTGCGATCATCAGATTGATGGAGAAGGGGAGCTTTGTTGCGAGCAAGAGCGATCAGGAGTTGGGAACGTGCAGCATATGTTTGGAGGAGTTTGCATCTTCGAATGGGGCAAAAGATCAGCTTCTTCGCATGGATTGCTCACATGTTTATCATCGTGCTTGTATATTGCCCTGGCTGCAGAAGTCGAAAACATGTCCAACATGCCGTCGCCAAGTGGATTGATCACTCACTTTTTTTTCTTTTCTCCCTTTCAATTACTTCAGAACCTTTGATCCATTGATGAATCTTAATGTACATTCAATCTTGTTATCAAGTCTTTGATCCAGAAATATTGCTTCTGTTTAATTAATAGAAAATTTTGATGAGGAGTTCTGATCTTTTATGCATGGCGCCATGAGTAGTTCTGTTTCTTGTTTAATTTCCTTATTATTATTTGATCTTTTCCTATGTCTTATCTTTTAATATTTATAAAGATTATTATTTGTCCATTATAAAGATTATTTGCTCTTTTTAGAGGACTATATTGCAGTCCCAGTGTATGAAATGATCAAATTGTCCCTATATTTAGGCTTGAGTTGACTACATTACCCCTCTTTATTCTACAACCTTAAGCCAAAACAAATTGCAATCTCCTCCACCATCGTTGTTTTCTCTGAAATATATACTTTACTGATTCCCGAAATATTGCAACTACAATATAGGGCTGAACACTCTCAAGGAAACCCAAACTAAGTCAGTACTATTTGGTCCCTGAAGAAACTCTAGAACCCTCGCCTTGGCTGTTATCAACAAGCTTAGGCAACTAGCAAAGGAAGGGTCTGCGGCTAGCATTAACACCTCTTATTTTTACATGGACTGCATGCGTCTTCATGAAACTTGAAAATGGGATTTAAATTAGACCATTTAGTTGTAAAACCAGGAGCAACGTATACCTGGACATAGTAACCTCCAGTGAGAGGAGCAACATTAATAGCACAGATCAATTCCAACATGATAAATAATTCGCGACCGCTAAATATTGAAAGATAAGACATTTGGTTGACCATGCTTCAAACAACAGAAAGATATTGGGGCGACGGTGATGGGGCGAGGGGGGCGATTTCATCTATGTATGGGGGCAATAATTTCATACGTGGGGGCGTTTCAATGTCATCTAAGGGTTGTTTCATCGTGGGTTTCTGAAGACCAAATTTCCCTCTATTAAAATGCAGACACTGCGTTTCATTAAGCTTGCAATGCATCCCCATTTGAGGACTGCAATAAGAATTTACCTTTCATATATCAACTTCATACATTTTTGGATCTCTTTGATCTCCCAGCTACTCTTTGTCCTGCAGGGTTTTATCTTTGAACTCATGAAAGTTTTGGTCCTAAAATCAATGGCTAATACTACTGCTACTACTACCGGAGGTCCGATCTAGACATGATGGACATGAGGCATGTGTTTCTATTGACTATCTAGTCCACATTGCTCGAGCGGAGTCATTAGCCACTCGAGCAAAGGCAAATTAGAGAGTTTGCTCAGGATTGCTCGACAGTGAGATCGAGCTGGTGCAAGTCAGAGAGTTCGCTCAAGACCGCTCGACAGTGAGCTCAAGCGAGACACAAATCCTAGTGTTCACTCGACCTCGCTCTACATCCCGCTCGAGCCAATGTTGATTTGGCCGTTTGCTCGAGGCGCACTCGACTCGCCGCTCGAGCGAAGTACACAGTTTTGCCAAATTAGGATTTTCAGCGACGTTTGATATATATTTATCATGTTTGACATATTTTGTACGACCCTTCAGCCAAATAATTAAGAGAGAACAATTGTCGAGAGTGCATATTGTGTGAGAGAGCAAAAAACTCTAGAGAGTGTGATTTGAGATTGAGTGGTTGTAATCTCTTTTGTTAATAAGATTTCTGTAGCTCTATAGACATAGGCAATTTGTCGAACCACATATATTATGTGTCGTGTGCTTCATCGTCATTGCTTTTACTTTACTTGTCATTGTTGTGTATATGTGTTTGCATAACATTTCACAACAACTGGTATCAAGGGCCTTGGTCGGATCTGAAGGAGAATGATAGCTGAAGATAAAGTAAACACACCTAGAATCGAGAAGTTTGATAGCATTGATTTTGGGTATTGGAAGATGTAGATTGAGGACTATCTCTATGGGAAAAGGCTCCACCTTCCACTGTTGGAAAAGAAGTAGAAGAGCATGGATAATGCAGCTAAGTGGACCCTATTTGATCGACAGGTTCTAGGTCTTGTTTGGCTGACCTTATCCAGAACAGTAGCACAGAGTGTCAGTAAGGAAAGAACCACGTTGGATTTCATGCCGACTTTGTCTAGTATGTATGAAAAGCCGTCTACGAACAATAAGGTACACTTGATGAAGAAATTTAGGTCTGTTCAACCAGACCCGATCATGTCACTCGATTACTCGAATCGGTCATGTTTCCCGTTTAACCGAACTGCTTTTTTTTTTTTTTTTCAAAAATTACCCGATTAATTTTTATTTATTTATTTTTATATATAACATTGGAAGAAAGATTTTTTTTTTCTTGGTAGATACTTGGCATGCATTTGTCCTGCAATTTTACTTTTCGATTCTTGGTTTCCAGCCATCTACATACAACATATCCTAGTTTCCTCTGGGAAATAGAGGATGATGAGGATGAAAGTGATGTGCCAAAGGAGAGTGAAGTCATGCTCAATGATAAAGGATGCCTTGACATTGCCAAGTGCTGTTCATGTGAATTAATCTTCTAAGCTTTTTTACTCAGTCATTGAGAGCCCGAAGTGCAATGAGTCCAAAGTGAATTAATCCAATATACTTTTTTACTCTAGAAAAATAACAATAATTGAACAGTCTGACCCCAAAAACAAATATGTGTCATATTTCTTCCATAATATTTGCACAACTCCAAAAATATTCATATACACTTGTAATTATGTATAAGATTGAAACCAGAACCCCAAAAAATTGATCTTTCAGCAACTCAGTGAAGAACTTGGACTACCCGCCTGCAAAGGCAATTCAAGCATACAAATGGTATAAGATTCTCCTCTTATCAAGCATATTTGAAGCAGCCAGCATATATGAGAAACAATCAAATAAGGAATTTCAATAATCACCGTGAGTTAGTAAGGAAAATTCAAGTAGTCTTCATTCGGCCTCATTCAAAATACTCATCATCATCTCTACATGAAAAAAAAGTTATGTTAAAAATCTAATTAATTGAAATGACTATATGAAAATATTCTTCAAATATGAATCTTACCAGTATTTAACTTGTAGTTTTCTGCATTTTCCATTACATCTTGGGAGTTATAATTAACGAAGGGAGCCATCAACAAATTTTGTGTGCAGATAAGAGCTTCAACTATTGCAAGAGCCAATGAGCTACGAAATAGATCTAAGACACGACCTCCAACGCTAAATGCCGACTCGGAAGCAACAGTAGATATGAGAATAGCTAACACATCTTGAGCTATATTGGCAAGGATCAAAAAATTGATTGAATTCATCTTCCACCACATTAAAATATCAAAGTTGGGTGTCAATCCTTCAAGACTCCCCATAAAATATCGATCCAACTTTGATTTGGACTCTATGACACCATTTGATGCTTGATACTGCTGATACCCACTATAAATATCTGCCGCATTACAAGACGTTTATTGCTTTGGCTCTCATCAACACTTGAACCTACATTGGATTTTGAATATTGTTTATACATTCGCCCAATCATCATTCTTAACCTTGTAAGAAGTTCGGACGCTCGCTCATGGCAGAGAAAATATGTAAACCAAAACTTCCAACTTGGCTTGCGGATCAAGCACAGCCGCAATAAATAAGATTTTGTTTACTTTCTCAAAATCTCCCCAATACTTTTCTTATTTCAACAACATCCTATTCGACATAATTTTCAACATATCATCATCACCCATAGAAAATTTGATCAAATGGTTATAGATTAAAGCTATTTGTCTAATGAACAAATGTGAAGTTGCATAAGTTGAGCCTGAAATCTACAAGGTGATATCATAAAAAATCTTCAAAAATTGTACAAAAATCTCGCATAATAGTAATGTAAGAGGGGATTGAAAATCTAGGCTCAACTGCAGCCATAAAGTCTTTAAATCCCTTTTTTTCTACAAATCTAAATGGTAACTCATCCACAATTATCATCTTAGCTACCGCCAACCTTATTTTATGCTCATTATAATTGGCAAGTCCAAAACTAGGACTAATAGATGTACCATTCACCCCATCGCTCCTAGGTCCGGTCGTTTTTGATTGGGGGCTATTCCTTCCAATTCAAGTCTCAATAAAGGCCTTATATGTGTTAATATGGTATCTCAAGGATGAAGTACCTTGTTTTTTAGAATGACATAATAAAGTCTTACCACAATAATTGCATGTAGCACTTTGGTCATTGGGATCCTCATTCTCAATCTTAGAAAAATGAAGCCATACATTCGATATACCCCGAGATCTTTTGATAGGAGGGCGAACATGAGAATGAGAGTAGTTGTAGGGAGAGAGCTATGCAAATGAATTACACCAGGGATTGATTCAAACCCTGACGAAGGCATAGTAGCACTAGGCTCGATAACTGTAATTTGAGATAAAGAAAGCACGATTAATATATATATATATATATATATTAAGTTGGAAATTGGGAATTACACAAAGTTTGACACAAAAAATAATCATATTCATTTGACTACAAATGAAGAAACACCCTCTTGTTTGCAAATCATAACAATTCATTTAACCTTAATAATACTTTATCCCAATCTATATTCTTGTATGCAGGTACAACCTTCACCCTCCCACCAACCACATTATATTTTTCAATCAACAACCTCAATAGGAGAAAATATTCCAGGACATGGTTGTAAAGGCTCAACCAAATGTTTCAAGCTGGCATGACAAGGCCTTAAGAAAATATAGACAACGTAGGCATTATTATAATGAAAATCAATGTTAGCTTAGCACCTAAGAACCAAGCCCAACTCCACAGCATGCTAGATTGGTTCACTAATCCAATAAGGCACTCTAGGAATTTTACAGGCCTCAAGTGAATAAACCCAAACCAATTGCTCAAAATTTGGACAGGTAAAAGATTAGTAATTTATTTGTTTCCAATACTGTAATCATTGAATAACTTGGGTATTTATGCAGACTCTCATTGAGAATGGCTATGAACTTGTTTCTGGTGGTACTGATAACCACCTGATATTGGTGAATTTGAAGAACAAGGTACTAGGGAACAGCTTCTGTTTTGTTTTTCTTCACTTCACTGTAATTAAAAACCTTCCGTGATATGGCTTTTGTCTTGTCGAATCATCCAACTCTACCAATTATTTGTGCATTATCTTAAGAAACAACTTCCAAATTAATCTGTTAAGAGTTCTGGTTGAAAGACAATACCATGTGTCCTAGTAGAATGCGTCAGAGATGTTAGCTCTCTCTGATATGTAAGATTAATGATTAGAACAACTAAACTTTTTTCTACAAGGAATCGATGGTTGAAAGACAAACCAATTTTACAGGTCTCAATCAGAAAGAAAAAGAAGTAAACCCAAACCAGAACAGGCATGCGGTGAATCAAGAAAAAACTAAGGAGACCAAAAACCAAAATAGATAAATCGGAAAGCCTAGGAATCGGAAACCCATAATGCCCAAAAGTTCAACAACCAAGACAAACCCAAACTCAAGAATCCAAACAGTTCAACTCCTCCATACCTTCTGTCCGAGAGAGAGATTGAGACACCGAGAGTGAGAACTAAGAGGGCTGAAACTGCGAGAGTGCAAGAGTGTGAGAAGCTGTGAGAGGGAAGAGTGCATTTGAAAACAAGCGTTATTGATGAAAGAAAAACAAGTGTTGTTCGGTTATCGGGTATTACCCGATTTAGCCGATTCAATGCGGAAGTTAAACGGAAGTCTTCCGTTCCGCACCCGTTTCAGTTCGGGTCAGGTAATTCGGAACATCCGGGTCGGGTTGGGTAAACGGCTTAAATTTACATCCCTTTTCTTGTTCAATCTAAAGATATC
Organism: Juglans microcarpa x Juglans regia; assembly: GCF_004785595.1. NCBI lineage: Eukaryota > Viridiplantae > Streptophyta > Magnoliopsida > Fagales > Juglandaceae > Juglans > Juglans microcarpa x Juglans regia. The sequence continues at coordinate 903,923 of NC_054608.1, read as the reverse complement.
GAAAGGTACGTCTGTTGCCCAACACTTAAATGAATTCAATAGGATCACAAATCAACTGTCTTTTGTAAAGGTTAAGTTTGATGATGAGATCAGAGCGTTGATTCTATTGGCATCGTTGGCAAATGGTTGGGAGGCCATGAGAATGGCTGTGAGTAGTTCAGCCGACAAGAAGAAACTGAACTACGACGACATATGTGACGTGGTACTTGTTGAAGAAGTTCGTAAGAGTGACTAGGGTGAGTCCTCAGGTTTTTGATCGACCCTGATTGTTGACAATAAGGGTAGAGGATATGACAGGTCAAACTCCAAGAGCAGATGGTAAGACGAGATTTGGGCAACAGATCATGTGCTGGAGTTGTGGCAAGTTAGGCCGCATCAAGAGAAACTGCAGAAATCAAGAAAATGCTGAGGATAATGCTGTGAATGTAGTGGCAGAAGAAATTCATGATACCTTACTTCTTGCAGTACATAGTTCGATTGATGATTAGGTGTTGGATTTAGGGTCTTCGTTCCATAGCACCTTACATCTAGAATTATGCAGAATTATATTGCTGGTGATTTTGGAAAGATGTATGCAATTGATGGAGAGGCACCGGATGTAGTAGGAGTGGGTGATGTGCACATCACACTTCCAAACAGGAGCTTGTGGACTTTACAGCAAGTCAAACATGTTCTAGATCTGAAGAAAAACTTGATCTCTGTAGGACTGCAGTTTTGCAATAGCGTTCTTTGTAAGAGCTTGGAAGATCACTAAGGGTGCGCTGGTTCTAGCGCATGGTAAGAGATGTAATTCTTTGTATTTAATATCAGGATCTAACGATATGCAGAGAAATACAATTGTGCAAAAAGGCAGGTTTGATCGTGCAAAACATGTGAGAAAGCCAAAGAGAGTCAGCTTTGATGTTCCTCATGAAAGCTCTGGAAAGTTGGCAAAGGTTGCCAAGATCGGTTCGAGACTGGATAGTCCTAGTGTAGTAGGAGTTGTGAGTCGCCCAGTGGATGTGCTGACTAAGGCCAATGTACGTGGAAAATTGAAGTTGGACTTGACTTTAGTGCATCTTCTAGCTTGAAGACAGGAGCTGTGAGCTGTAAAAACGATAGGGCTTGGCTGGAAATAGTGGCTGGCTTGTGGAGGATATCATGTTTGAGGCAAATGGCGATACAGTGAGTATTGTGGAGTATTGTTGGACCAGATGCAAGTCAGAGAGTTTGCTTAAGATTGCTCGACAATGAGCTCAGCAGATGCAAATTAGAGAGTTCGCTCGAGGCTGCTAGAGAGTGAGCTCGAGCGAGACACAAACCCTAGTATTTGCTCGACCCCGCTCGACAACCTACTCGAGCCAATGTTGATTGAGCCGTTCACTCGAGGCGTGCTCTACATGCCGCTTGAGCGAAGTACGCAATTTTGCCAGATTAGGGTTTCCAGCGCCATTTGATATATATTTTCATGTTTGACATATTTTGTATGACCCATCAGCCAAATAATTGAGAGAGAATAATTGTCAAGAGTGCATATTGTGTGAGGTAGCAAAAAGCTCTAGAGAGTGTGAGTTGAGATTAAGTGATAGTAATCTCATATGTTAATAAGATTTCTGCAGCTCTGTAGACGTAGGCAATTTGTCAAACCACGTATATTGTGTGTCATGTGCTTGATCGTGATTGCTTTTATTTTATTTGCCAACGTTGTGTGTGTGTTTGCATAACATTTCACATCGGTGGCGAGGATTTAGCTCCCAAAGATGCATCGAGAAGTGCGATTGAGAAGTTGATAGAGAAGGGAAGCTTTGTTGTGTGAGAGAGATCATCGTGAAGAGCTAGCAAGAACGTGCAGCATATGTTTGGAGGAGTTTTCATCATCAGTAGGGGTTGAGCTTCATCGGATGGAATGCTCTCAAATTTATCATCCTTCGTGTATACTCCCCTTGTTGCTTGACATGTCCAATACATGTGCCCCATGTCCTTTCCAACTAGATTAATGATTGAGAGATGTTCTTGCCCCAATATTTTCTCTATTTTTTGCTTTAGAAAATTCATTTGATTTTATTTCACAACACGTCATAAGTACGTACGTACGTACACTTGTATTTCATTTGTTGAAGAGCTTGATTTGGAAGAATCAAAATCTTAAGAGTAGTGCTAGACTGCTGGCCAGTATTGACGCCGGAGGTGTTGCTTAGTGTAAATTCATCTTTTATTTTATTTTTTTCAATTTTTTTACTCACATTTTTTATTATTTTTAAACATTTTTAAAAATATATAAAAAAATATCAATACATTAATAGTTAATTCCTTAACTATTAAGTAAAAAAAATATTAAAACAAAATTAAAGTATAACAGGTGTTAAAATGAGGTGTCAAGGTAGCATTTTCCAAATCTTAGTAACACGTTGAAGATATGATGATGATGATGATCGGCACCACCTCTTTCTCTTGTATCGCCGCCTCAATGGAAGATCTCGGCCTTTTATGACTCATTTGAGAAGTAAGATGAGATGAAAATTTTGTGAATAGTTTAGTAAAATAATTTGTAAATAATAATGAGATAGTTTGAGTTGAGTACTATATATTTTTTAGTTTTAGGGAAATGAGAGAGAAAAAGTTGAATAAAAAATATTATAAAGTTAAAATGTTGTTAGAATATAATTTTATAATATAATTTTTGTTTAGAGATTTGAAAATTTTGAATTATTTTTTATTTTTTGTTTGAAAGTTTGAGAAAATTGTAACAATTAGTTTGAAAATAATGTAATGATTAATTTTAAAATATTTATATTTGAATTATGTCTAAGAAGAAGATGAGATGAGATAATATTTATAGTAGTGGCATTAATCCCAATTACTTGAGGCTATACTTTAATCTATATAAAAATTATAGATGATAATACAAAAAGAAAAAAGAACAGATGAATTTATAGAAACAGAAATATTATGAATTAACCTAGAAACGAGGTTGTTACTGTATGATCAAGAGATGTGTTTAAGATTTGTTTTCTATAATTAATTGGATGAAGATCAAGATTTTTTGAGAAATGGATAAAGATTAGTTTTGAGATTTCCTTCTATATATATGTGCCATGCTTGTCATGCGAGAATGCATGATAATTACCGATCAAGCTTATTGCCTCTGATCCTTCATTCCATCTTTGAGTTCTCGTTTTTCAAGTATTGAACGAACCGAATCCATGGCTTCCCAAGCAGTGGCTTCCGAATCCTCTGGTGTATCTCTGCAAATGATGGCAAGAGAGGTGAACGGCTGGGGCAACCTCGAAATTCGCTACGTCAGTAGTCGCCGAGAACACGTGCGGACCCCCAACGGCGGCTACATCCCAATCGATGATAACTACTACCATACGATACCTTCGCTTTTCATCCGAGTTCCTCCCCAGGTGCTCTCAAGCCCGGTATGGCACCGAGCCTACCTTAACTCCAGGCTCTCTTCACGGCTTAACTTCGACAACGCTCCAGTCCGCGTGACCGTGGCCGAGAATATCTCGTCATTCGCGTTGCAGCATCAGGCGGCCTCCCGGTTCAATGGGTATTTGTTGACGGTCGAGTTGAATTTCTTCCACGAGATATTTCACGAGGAGAGACCCTCTAATCCTATAACGTACTTGAGCGAAATAGGTTCGTTTTGGGAAGCCGCCGTTAATGATGATGATGGGGATTTGTCACCCAATGGAGGCGCATCTAGAAGTGCGATCATCAGATTGATGGAGAAGGGGAGCTTTGTTGCGAGCAAGAGCGATCAGGAGTTGGGAACGTGCAGCATATGTTTGGAGGAGTTTGCATCTTCGAATGGGGCAAAAGATCAGCTTCTTCGCATGGATTGCTCACATGTTTATCATCGTGCTTGTATATTGCCCTGGCTGCAGAAGTCGAAAACATGTCCAACATGCCGTCGCCAAGTGGATTGATCACTCACTTTTTTTTCTTTTCTCCCTTTCAATTACTTCAGAACCTTTGATCCATTGATGAATCTTAATGTACATTCAATCTTGTTATCAAGTCTTTGATCCAGAAATATTGCTTCTGTTTAATTAATAGAAAATTTTGATGAGGAGTTCTGATCTTTTATGCATGGCGCCATGAGTAGTTCTGTTTCTTGTTTAATTTCCTTATTATTATTTGATCTTTTCCTATGTCTTATCTTTTAATATTTATAAAGATTATTATTTGTCCATTATAAAGATTATTTGCTCTTTTTAGAGGACTATATTGCAGTCCCAGTGTATGAAATGATCAAATTGTCCCTATATTTAGGCTTGAGTTGACTACATTACCCCTCTTTATTCTACAACCTTAAGCCAAAACAAATTGCAATCTCCTCCACCATCGTTGTTTTCTCTGAAATATATACTTTACTGATTCCCGAAATATTGCAACTACAATATAGGGCTGAACACTCTCAAGGAAACCCAAACTAAGTCAGTACTATTTGGTCCCTGAAGAAACTCTAGAACCCTCGCCTTGGCTGTTATCAACAAGCTTAGGCAACTAGCAAAGGAAGGGTCTGCGGCTAGCATTAACACCTCTTATTTTTACATGGACTGCATGCGTCTTCATGAAACTTGAAAATGGGATTTAAATTAGACCATTTAGTTGTAAAACCAGGAGCAACGTATACCTGGACATAGTAACCTCCAGTGAGAGGAGCAACATTAATAGCACAGATCAATTCCAACATGATAAATAATTCGCGACCGCTAAATATTGAAAGATAAGACAATTTGGTTGACCATGTTTTAAACAACAGAAAGATATTGGGGCGACGGTGATGGGGCGAGGGGGCGATTTCATCTATGTATGGGGGCAATAATTTCATACGTGGGGGCGTTTCAATGTCATCTAAGGGTTGTTTTATCGTGGGTTTCTGAAGACCAAATTCCCTCTATTAAAATGCAGACACTGCGTTTCATTAAGCTTGCAATGCAGTCCCCATTTGAGGACTGCAATAAGAATTTACCTTTCATATATCAACTTCATACATTTTTGGATCTCTTTGATCTCCCAGCTACTCTTTGTCCTGCACGGTTTTATCTTTGAACTCGTGAAAGTTTTGGTCCTAAAATCAATGGCTAATACTACTGCTACTACTACCGGAGGTCTGATCTAGACATGATGGACATGAGGCATGTGTTTCTGTTGACTATCTGGTCCACATTGCTCGAGCGGAGTCGTTAGCCACTCGAGCGGAGGCAAATTAGAGAGTTTGCTCAAGATTGCTCGATAGTGAAATCGAGCTGATGCAAGTCAGAGAGTTTGCTCAAGATTGCTCGATAGTGAAATCGAGCTGATGCAAGTCAGAGAGTTCGCTCAAGACCACTTGAGAGTGAGCTCGAGCGTGACACAAATCCTAGTGTTCACTCGACCTCGCTCTACATTCCGCTCGAGCCAATGTTGATTTGGCCGTTTGCTCGAGGCGCGCTCGACTCGCCGCTTGAGCGAAGTACGCAGTTTTGCCAAATTAGGATTTTTAGCGACATTTGATATATATTTATCATGTTTGACATATTTTGTACGACCCTTCAGCCAAATAATTGAGAGAGAACAGTTGTCGAGAGTGCATATTGTGTGAGAGTGCAAAAACTCTAGAGAGTGTGAGTTGAGATTGAGTGATTGTAATCTCCTCTGTTAATAAGATTTCTGCCGCTCTGTAGACATAGGCAATTTGTCGAACCACGTATATTATGCGTCGTGTGCTTCATCGTGATTGCTTTTACTTTACTTGTCATTGTTGTGTGTATGTGTTTACATAACATTTCACAACAACTGGTATCAAGGGCCTTGGTCGGATCTGAAGGAGAATAATGGCTGGAGATAAAGTGAACGCACCTGGAATCGAGAAGTTTGATAGCACTGATTTTGGGTATTGGAAGATGTAGATTGAGGACTATCTCTATGGGAAAAGGCTCCACCTTCCACTGTTGGAAAAGAAGTAGAAGAGCATGGATAATGCAGCTAAGTGGACCCTGTTTGATCGACAGGTTCTAGGTCTTGTTTGGCTGACCTTATCCAGAATAGTGGCACAGAGTGTCAGTAAGGAGAGAACCATGTTGGATTTCATGGCGACTTTGTCTGGTATGTATGAAAAGCCGTCTGCGAATAATAAGGTACACTTGATGAAGAAATTTAGATCTGTTCAACCCGACCCGATCACGTCACTCGATTACTCGAATCGGTCATGTTTCCCGTTTAACCGAACTGTTTTTTTTTTTAAATTACCAGATTAATTTTATTTATTTATTTTTATATATAACATTGGAACATAGATTTTTGTTTTCTTGGTAGGTACTTGGCATGCATTTGTCCTGCAATTTTACTTTTCGATTCTTGGTTTCCAGCCATCTACATACAGCATATGCTAGTTTCCTCTGGGAAATAGAGGATGGTGAGGATGAAAGTGATGTGCCAAAGGAGAGTGAAGTCATGCTGAATGATAAAGGATGGCCCTGACATTGCCAAGTGTTGTTCATGTGAATTAATCTTCTAAGCTTTTTTACTCAGTCACTGAGAGCCCGAAGTGCAATGAGTCCAAAGTGAATTAATCCAATATACTTTTTTGCTCTAGAAAAATAACAATAATTGAACAGTCTGACCCCAAAAACAAATATGTGTCATATTTCTTCCATAATATTTGCACAACTCCAAAAATATTCATATACACTTGTAATTATGTATAAGATTGAACCAGAATCCCAAAAAATTGATCTTTCAGCAACTCAGTGAAGAACTTGGACTACCCCCCTGCAAAGGCAATTCAAGCATACAAATGGTATAAGATTCTCCTCTTATCAAGCATATTTGAAGCAGCCAGCATATATGAGAAACAATCAAATAAGGAATTTCAATAATCACCGTGAGTTAGTAAGGAAAATTCAAGTAGTCTTCATTCGGCCTCATTCAAAATACTCATCATCATCTCTACATGAAAAAAAAGTTATGTTAAAAATCTAATTAATTGAAATGACTATATGAAAATATTCTTCAAATATGAATCTTACCAGTATTTAACTTGTAGTTTTCTGCATCTTCCATTACATCTTGGGAGTTATAATTAACGGAGGGAGCCATCAACCAATTTTGTGTGCAGATAAGAGCTTCAACTATTGCAGGAGCCAATGAGCTACGAAATAGATCTAAGACACGACCTCCAACGCTAAATGCCGACTCGAAAGCAACAGTAGATATGAGAATAGCTAACACATCTTGAGCTATATTGGCAAGGATAAAAAAATTGATTGAATTCATCTTCCACCACATTAAAATATCAAAGTTGGGTGTCAATCCTTCAAGACTCCCCATAAAATATCGATCCAACTTTGATTTGGACTCGATGACACCATTTGATGCTTGATACTGCCGATACCCACTATAAATATCTGCCGCATTACAAGACGTTTGTTGCTTTGGCTCTCATCAACACTTGAACCTACATTGGATTTTGAATATTGTTTATACATTCGCCCAATCATCATTCTTAACCTTGTAAGAAGTTCGGACGCTCGCTCATGGCAGAGAAAATATGTAAACCAAAACTCCAAAACTTCCAACTTGGCTAGCGGATCAAGCACAACCGCAATAAATAAGATTTTGTTTACTTTCTCAAAATCTCCCCAAAACTTGTCTTATTTCCACAACATGCTCTTCGACAAAATTTTCAACATATCATCATCACCCATAGAAAATTTGATCAAATGGTTATATATTAAAGCTATTTGTCTAATGAACAAATGTGAAGTTGCATAAGTTGAGCCTGAAATCTACAAGGTGATATCATAAAAAATCTTCAAAAATTGTACAAAAATCTCGCATAATAGTAATGTAAGAGGGGATTGAAAATCTTTGCTCAACTGCAACCATAAAGTCTTTAAATCCCTTTTTTTCTACAAATCTAAATGGTAACTCATCCACAATTATCATCTTAGCTACTGCCAACCTTATTTTATGCTCATTATAATTGGCAAGTCCAAAACTAGGACTAATAGATGTACCATTCACCCCATCCCTCCTAGGTCCGGTCGTTTTTGATTGGGGGCTATCCCTTCCAATTCAAGTCTCAATAAATGCCTTATATGTGTCAATATGGTATCTCAAGGATGAAGTACCTTGTTTTTTAGAATGACATAATAAAGTCTTACCACAATAATTGCATGCAGCTCTTTGGTCATTGGGATCCTCATTCTCAATCTTAGAAAAATGAAGCCATACATTCGATATACCCCGAGATCTTTTGATAGGAGGGCGAACATGAGAATGAGAGTAGTTGTAGAGAGAGAGCTATCTAAATGAATTACACCAAGGATTGATTCAAACCCTGACGAAGGCATAGTAGCACTAGGCTCCATGACTGTAATTTGAGATAAAGAAAGCACGATTAATATATATATATATATATATATATATATATTAAGTTGGAAATTGGGAATTACACAAAGTTTGACACAAAAAATAGTCATATTCATTTGACTACAAATGAAGAAACACCCTCTTGTTTGCAAATCATAACAATTCATTTAACCTTAATAATGCTTTATCCCAATCTATATTCTTGTATGCAGGTACAATCTTCACCCTCCCACCAACCACATTATATTTTTCAATCAACAACCTCAATAGGAGAAAGTATTTCAGGACATGGTTGTAAGGGCTTAACCAAATGTTTCAAACTGGCATGACAAGGCCTTAAGAAAATATTGGCAATGTAGGCATTATTATAATGAAAATCAATGTTAGCTTAGCACCTAAGAACCAGGCCCAACTCCACAGCATGCTAGATTGGTTCACTAATCCAATAAGGCACTCTAGGAATTTTACAGGCCTCAAGTGAATAAACCCAAACCAATTGCTCAAAATTTGGACAGGTAAAAGATTAGTAATTTATTTGTTTCCAATACTGTAATCATTGAATAACTTGGGTATTTATGCAGATCTCGTTGAGAATGGCTATGAACTTGTTTATGGTGGTATCAATAACCACCTGATATTGGTGAATTTGAAGAACAAGGTACTAGGGAACAACATCTGTTTTGTTTTTCTTCACTTCACTGTAATTAAAAACCTTCCGTGATATGGTTTTTGTCTTGTCGAATCATCCAACTCTACCAATTATTTGTGCATTATCTTAAGAAACTACTTCCAAATTAATTTGTTAAGAGTTATGGTTGAAAGACAATACCATGTGTCCTAGTAGAATGCGTCGGAGATGTTAGCTCTCTCTGATATGTAAGATTAATAATTAGAACAACTAAACTTTTTTCTACAAGGAATCGATGGTTGAAAGACAAACCAATTTTACAGGTCTCAATCAGAAAGAAAAAGAAGTAAACCCAAACCAGAACAGGCATGCAGTGAATCAAGAAAAAACTAAGGAGACCAAAAACCAAAATAGATAAATCGGAAAGCCTAGGAATCGGAAACCCATAATACCCAAAAGTTTAACAGCAAAGATAAACCCAAACTCAAGAACCCTAACGATTCAAATCATCTATACCTTATGTCCGAGAGAGAGCTTGAGACATCGAGAGTGAGAACTAAGAGGGCTGAAATTGCGAGAGGCAGTGTGCGAGAGTGCAAGAGTGCGAGAAGCTATGAGAGGGAAGAGTGCGTCTGAAAACAAGCGTTATTGATAAAAGAAAAACAAGTGTTTTTCGGTTATCGGGTATTACCCAATTTAGCCGATTCAATGCGGAAGTTAAATGAAAGTCTTCCGTTCCACACCCGTTTCAGTTCAGGTCAGGTAATTCGGAACATCCGGGTCGGGTTGGGTAAACAACTTAAATTTACACCCCTTTTCTTGTTCAATCAAAAGATATCGAAATGTACGTCTGTTGCCCAACACTTAAATGAATTCAATACGATCACAAATCAACTGTCTTTTGTAAAGATTGAGTTTGATAATGAGATCAGAGCGTTGATTCTGTTAGCATCGTTGGCAAATGGTTAGGAGGCCATGAGAATGGTTGTGAGTAGTTCAGCCGGCAAGAAGAAACTGAACTACGACGAAATATGTGACATGGTACTTGTTGAAGAAGTGCGTAGGAGTGACTAGGGTGAGTCCTCCGGTTTTTGATCGGCCCTGATTGTTGACAATAAGGGTAGAGGATATGGCAAGTCAAACTCCAAGAGCAGATGGAAGAGTAAGACGAGATCTGGGCAACAGATCATGTGCTGGAGTTGTGGCAAGTTAGGCCACATCAAGAGAAACTGCTGAAATCAAGAAAGTGCTGAGGATAATGCTGAGAACGTAGTGGCAGAAGAAATTCGTGATACCTTACTTCTTGCAGTGCATAGTTCGATTGTTGATTAGGTGTTGGATTTAGGGTCTTCATTCCATAGCACCTCACATCTAGAAATTATGCAGAATTATATTGCTGGTGATTTTGGAAAGATGTATGCTGTTGATGGAGAGGCACCGGATGTAGTAGGAGTGGGTGATGTGCACATCACACTTCCAAACAGGAGCTTGTGGACTTTACAGCAAGTCAAACATGTTCCAGATCTGAAGAAAAACTTGATCTCTGTGGGACTGCAGTTTTGCAATAGCGTTCTCTGTAAGAGCTTGGAAGATCACTAAGGGTGCGCTGGTTTTAGCGCATGGTAAGAGATCTAATTCTTTATATTTACCATCAGGATCTAGTGATATGCAGAGAAAAACAATAGTGCAAAAAGGCTGGTTTGATCGTGCAAAACATGTGATGAAGCCAAAGAGAGTCAGCTTTGATGTTCCTTATGAAAGCTTAGGAAAGTTGGCAAAAGTTGCCAGGATCAGTTTGAGACTGGATACTCCTAGTGTAGTAAGAGTTGTGAGTCGCCCAGTGGATGTGCTGACTAAGGCCAATGTACATGGAAAATTGAAGTTGGGCTTGACTTTAGTGCATCTTCTAGCTTGAAGATAGGAGCTGTGAGCTGCAAAAACGATAGGACGTGGCTGGAAACAGTGGCTGGCTTGTGAAGGATATCATGTTTGAGGCAAATGGCGATACAGTGGGTGTACCAGTCTCCAAGTAGGAGAATTATTGAGTACAGTAGAGTCTGGTCCATAGTGAGTACTGTGGAGTATTGTTGGACCAAATGCAAGTCAGAGAGTTTGCTTAAGACTGCTCGACATTGAGCTCGAGTAGATGCAAGTTAGAGAGTTCGCTCGAGGCCGCTCGAGAGTGAGCTCGAGTGAGACACAAACCCTAGTATTTGCTCGACCACGCTCGACAACCTACTTGAGTCAATGCTGATTGAGCCGTTCGCTCAAGACGTGCTCTACATGCCGCTCGAGCGAAGTACGCAGTTTTGTCAGATTAGGGTTTCTAGCGCCATTTGATATATATTTTCATGTTTGACATATTTTGTACAACCCTTCAGCCAAATAATTGAGAGAGAATAATTGTCAAGAGTGCATATTGTGTGAGAAAGCAAAAAGCCCTAGAGAGTGTGAGTTGAGATTAAGTGATAGTGATCTCATCTGTTAAGAAGATTTCTGCAGCTTTGTAGACGTAGACAACTTGTCAAATCACGTATATTGTGTGTCATGTGCTTGGTTGTGATTGCTTTTACTTTATTTTTCATCGTTGTGTGTGTATGTTTGCATAACATTTCACATCGGTGGCGAGGATTCAACTCCCAAAGGTGCATCGAGAAGTGCGATGGAGAAGTTGATAGGGAAGGGGAGCTTTGTTGTGAGAGAGAAAGATCATCGTGGAGAGCTAGTAGGAACGTGCAGCATATGTTTGGAGGAGTTTTCGTCGTCGGTGGGGGTTGAGCTTCGTCGGATGGAATGCTCTCACATTTATCATCCTTCTTGTATACTCCCCTGGTTGCTTGACATGTCCAATACATGTGCCACATGTCGTTTCCAACTAGATTAATGATCGAGAGATGTTCTTGCCCCAATATTTCCTCTATTTTTTGCTTTAGAAAATTCATTTGATTTTATTTCACAGCATGCCAAAAGTACGTACGTATGTACACTTGTATTTCATTTGTTGAAGGGCTTGATTTGGAAGGATCAAAATCTTAAGAGTAGTGCTAGGCTGCTGGCCAGCATTGACTGCTAGAGGTGCTGCTTAGCGCAAAGTCATTTTTTTTTTCAATTTTTTTACTCACTTTTTTATTATTTTTAAACATTTTTAAAAATATATAAAAAAATATCAATACATTAATAGTTAATTCCTTAACTATTAAGTAAAAAAAATTAAAAAAATTAAAGTATAACAGGTGTCAAAATGAGGTGTCAAGGTAGCATTTTCCAAATCATAATAACACGTTGAAGATATGATGATGATGATGATGATCGGCACCGCCTCTTTCTCTCGTATCGCCACCTCAATGGAAGATCTCGGCCTTTTAGGGCTCATTTGAGAAGTAAGATGAGATGAAAATTTTGTGAATAGTTTAGTAAAATAATTTGTAAATAATAATGAGATAGTTTGAGTTGAGTACTATATATTTTTTAGTTTTTGAGAAATGAGAGAGAAAAAGTTAAATAAAAAATATTATAAGGGTAAAATGTTGTTAGAATATACTTTTATAAGATAATTTTTGTTTAGAGATTTGAAAATTTTAAATTGTTTTTTATTTTTTGTTTGAAAGTTTGAGAAAATTGTAACGATTAGTTTGAAAATATTGAAATGATTAATTTTAAAATATTTATATTTGAATTATATTTAAGAAGAAGATGAGATGAGATGATGTTTATAGTAGTAGCATTAATCCTAATTACTTGAGGCTATACTTTGATCTATATAAAAATTATAGATGATAATACAAAAAGAAAAAAGAATAGATGAATTTATAGAAACAGAAATATTATGAATTAACCTAGAAACGAGGTTGTTACTGTATGATCAAGAGATGTGTTTTAGATTTGTTTTCTATAATTAATTGGATGAAGATCAAGATTTTTGAGAAATGGATAAAGATTAGTTTTGAGATTTCCTTCTATACATATGTGCCATGCTTGTCATGCGAGAATGCGTGAGAATTACTGATCAAGGTTATTGCCTCTGATCCTCCATTCGATCTTTGAGTTCTAGTTTTTCAAGTATTGAACGAACCGAATCCATGGCTTCCCAAGCAGTGGCTTCCGAATCCTCTGGTGTATCTCTGCAAATGATGGCAAGAGAGGTGAACGGCTGGGGCAACCTCGAGATTCGCTACGTCACTAGTCGCCAAGAACACGTGCGGACCCCCAACGGCGGCTACATCCTAATCGACGATAACTACTACCATACGATACCTTCGCTTTTCATCCGAGTTCCTCCCCAGGTGCTCTCAAGCCCGGTATGGCACCGAGCCTACCTTAACTCCAGGCTCTCTTCACGGCTTAACTTCGACAACGCTCCAGTCCGCGTGACTGTGGCCGAGAATATCTCGTCATTCGCGTTGCAGCATCAGGCGGCCTCCCGGTTCAATGGGTATTTGATGACGGTCGAGTTGAATTTCTTCCACGAGATATTTCACGAGGAGAGACCCTCTAATCCTATAACGTACTTGAGCGAAATAGGTTCGTTTTGGGAAGCCGCCGTTAATGATGATGATGGGGATTTGTCACCCAATGGAGGCGCATCTAGAAGTGCGATCATCAGATTGATGGAGAAGGGGAGCTTTGTTGCGAGCAAGAGCGATCAGGAGTTGGGAACGTGCAGCATATGTTTGGAGGAGTTTGCATCTTCGAATGGGGCAAAAGATCAGCTTCTTCGCATGGATTGCTCACATGTTTATCATCGTGCTTGTATATTGCCCTGGCTGCAGAAGTCGAAAACATGTCCAACATGCCGTCGCCAAGTGGATTGATCACACACTTTTTTTTCTAGTCTCCCTTTCAATTACTTTAGAAACTTAATTTGATCCATTCATGAGTCTTAATGTACATTCAATCTTGTTATCAAGTCTTTGATCCAGAAATATTGTTTCTGTTTAATTAATAGAAAATTTTGAGGAGAAGTTTTGATCTTTTATGCATGGCGCCATGAGTAGTTCTGTTTCTTGTTTAATTTCCTTATTATTATTTGATCTTTTCCTATGTCTTATCTTTTAATATTTATAAAGATTATTATTTGTCCATTATAAAGATTATTTGGTCTTTTTAGAGGACTATATTGCAGTCCCGGTGTATGAAATGATCAAATTGTCCCTATATTTAGGCTTGAGTTGACTACATTACCCCTCTTTCTTCTACAACCTTAAGCCAAAATAAATTGCAATCTCCTCCTCCATCGTTGTTTTCCCTGAAATATATACTTCACTGATTCCCGAAATATTGCAACTACAATATAGGGCTGAAGACTCTCAAGGAAACCCAAACTAAGTCAGTACTGTTTGGTCCCTGAAGAAACTCTAGAACCCTCGCCTTGGCTGTTATCAACAAGCTTAGGCAACTAGCAAAGGAAGGGTCTGCGGCTAGCATTAACACCTCTTATTTTTACATGGACTGCATGCGTCTTCATGAAACTTGAAAATGGGATTTAAATTAGACCATTTAGTTGTAAAACCAGGAGCAACGTACACCTGGACATAGTAACCTCCAGTGAGAGGAGCAACATTAATAGCACAGATCAATTCCAACATGATAAATAATTCGCGGCAGCTAAATATTGAAAGATAAGACATTTGGTTGACCATGCTTCAAACAACAGAAAGATATTGGGGCGACGGTGATGGGGCGAGGGGGGCGATTTCATCTATGTATGGGGGCAATAATTTCATACGTGGGGGCGTTTCAATGTCATCTGGGGGCTATTTCATCATGGGTTTTTGAAGACAAAATTTTCCTCTATTAAAATGCAGACATTGCGTTTCATTAAGCTTGCAATGCAGTTCCCATTTGAGGACTACAATAAGAATTTTCCTTTCATATATCAACTTTATACATTTTTGGATCTCTTTGATCTCCCAGCTACTCTTTGTCCTGCACGGTTTTATCTTTGAACTCGTGAAAGTTTTGGTCCTAAAATCAATGGCTAATACTACTGCTACTACTACCGGAGGTCTGATCTAGACATGATGGACATGAGGCATGTGTTTCTGTTGACTATCTGGTCCACATTGCTCGAGCGGAGTCATTAGCCACTCGAGCGGAGGCAAATTAGAGAGTTTGCTCAAGATTGCTCGACAGTGAAATCGAGCTGATGCAAGTCAGAGAGTTAGCTCAAGACCACTCGAGAGTGAGCTCGAGCTAGACACAAATCCTAGTGTTCACTCGACCTCGCTCTACATCCCGCTCGAGCCAATGTTGATTTGGCCGTTTGCTCGAGGCGCACTCGACTCGCCGCTTGAGCGAAGTACGCAGTTTTGCCAAATTAGGATTTTTAGCGACATTTGATATATATTTATCATGTTTGACATATTTTGTACGACCCTTCAGCCAAATAATTGAGAGAGAACAGTTGTCGAGAGTGCATATTGTGTGAGAGTGCAAAAAACTCTAGAGAGTGTGAGTTGAGATTGAGTGATTGTAATCTCCTCTGTTAATAAGATTTCTGCCGCTCTGTAGACATAGGCAATTTGTCGAACCACGTATATTATGCGTCGTGTGCTTCATCGTGATTGCTTTTACTTTACTTGTCATTGTTGTGTGTATGTGTTTGCATAACATTTCATAACAACTGGTATCAAGGGCCTTGGTCGGATCTGAAGGAGAATAATGGCTGGAGATAAAGTGAACACACCTGGAATCGAGAAGTTTGATAGCACTGATTTTGGGTATTGGAAGATGTAGATTGAGGACTATCTCTATGGGAAAAGGCTCCACCTTCCACTGTTGGAAAAGAAGTAGAAGAGCATGGATAATGCAGCTAAGTGGACCCTGTTTGATCCACAGGTTCTAGGTCTTGTTTGGCTGACCTTATCCAGAATAGTGGCACAGAGTGTCAGTAAGGAGAGAACCATGTTGGATTTCATGGTGACTTTGTCTGGTATGTATGAAAAGTCGTCTGCGAATAATAAGGTACACTTGATAAAGAAATTTAGATATGTTCAACCCGACCCGATCACGTCACTCGATTACTCGAATCGGTCATGTTTCCCGTTTAACCGAACTGTTTTTTTTTTTAAATTACCAGATTAATTTTATTTATTTATTTTTATATATAACATTGGAACATAGATTTTTGTTTTCTTGGTAGGTACTTGGCATGCATTTGTCCTGCAATTTTACTTTTCGATTCTTGGTTTCCAGCCATCTACATACAGCATATGCTAGTTTCCTCTGGGAAATAGAGGATGATGAGGATGAAAGTGATGTGCCAAAGGAGAGTGAAGTCATGCTCAATGATAAAGGATGGCCCTGACATTGCCAAGTGTTGTTCATGTGAATTAATCTTCTAAGCTTTTTTACTCAGTCACTGAGAGCCCGAAGTGCAATGAGTCCAAAGTGAATTAATCCAATATACTTTTTTACTCTAGAAAAATAACAATAATTGAACAGTCTGACCCCAAAAACAAATATGTGTCATATTTCTTCCATAATATTTGCACAACTCCAAAAATATTCATATACACTTGTAATTATGTATAAGATTGAACCAAAATCTCAAAAAATTGATCTTTCAGCAACTCAGTGAAGAACTTGGACTACCCGCCTGCAAAGGCAATTCAAGCATACAAATGGTATAAGATTCTCCTCTTATCAAGCATATTTGAAGCAGCCAGCATATATGAGAAACAATCAAATAAGGAATTTCAATAATCACCGTGAGTTAGTAAGGAAAATTCAAGTAGTCTTCATTCGGCCTCATTCAAAATACTCATCATCATCTCTACATGAAAAAAAAGTTATGTTAAAAATCTAATTAATTGAAATGACTATATGAAAATATTCTTCAAATATGAATCTTACCAGTATTTAACTTGTAGTTTTCTGCATCTTCCATTACATCTTGGGAGTTATAATTAACGGAGGGAGCCATCAACCAATTTTGTGTGCAGATAAGAGCTTCAACTATTGCAGGAGCCAATGAGCTACGAAATAGATCTAAGACACGACCTCCAACGCTAAATGCCGACTCGGAAGCAACAGTAGATATGAGAATAGCTAACACATCTTGAGCTATATTGGCAAGGATAAAAAAAATTGATTGAATTCATCTTCCACCACATTAAAATATCAAAGTTGGGTGTCAATCCTTCAAGACTCCCCATAAAATATCGATCCAACTTTGATTTGGACTCTATGACACCATTTGATGCTTGATACTGCCGATACCCACTATAAATATCTGCCGCATTACAGGACGTTTGTTGCTTTGGCTCTCATCAACACTTGAACCTACATTGGATTTTGAATATTGTTTATACATTCGCCCAATCATCATTCTTAACCTTGTAAGAAGTTCGGACGCTCGCTCATGGCAGAGAAAATATGTAAACCAAAACTCCAAAACTTCCAACTTGGCTAGCGGATCAAGCACAACCGCAATAAATAAGATTTTGTTTACTTTCTCAAAATCTCCCCAAAACTTGTCTTATTTCCACAACATGCTCTTCGACAAAATTTTCAACATATCATCATCACCCATAGAAAATTTGATCAAATGGTTATATATTAAAGCTATTTGTCTAATGAACAAATGTGAAGTTGCATAAGTTGAGCCTGAAATCTACAAGGTGATATCATAAAAAATCTTCAAAAATTGTACAAAAATCTCGCATAATAGTAATGTAAGAGGGGATTGAAAATCTTTGCTCAACTGCAACCATAAAGTCTTTAAATCCCTTTTTTTCTACAAATCTAAATGGTAACTCATCCACAATTATCATCTTAGCTACTGCCAACCTTATTTTATGCTCATTATAATTGGCAAGTCCAAAACTAGGACTAATAGATGTACCATTCACCCCATCCCTCCTAGGTCCGGTCGTTTTTGATTGGGGGCTATCCCTTCCAATTCAAGTCTCAATAAATGCCTTATATGTGTCAATATGGTATCTCAAGGATGAAGTACCTTGTTTTTTAGAATGACATAATAAAGTCTTACCACAATAATTGCATGCAGCTCTTTGGTCATTGGGATCCTCATTCTCAATCTTAGAAAAATGAAGCCATACATTCGATATACCCCGAGATCTTTTGATAGGAGGGCGAACATGAGAATGAGAGTAGTTGTAGAGAGAGAGCTATCTAAATGAATTACACCAGGGATTGATTCAAACCCTGACGAAGGCATAGTAGCACTAGGCTCCATGACTGTAATTTGAGATAAAGAAAGCATGATTAATATATATATATATATATATATATATATATTAAGTTGGAAATTGGGAACTACACAAAGTTTGAAACAAAAAATAATCATATTCATTTGACTACAAATGAAGAAACACCCTCTTGTTTGCAAATCATAACAATTCATTTAACCTTAATAATGCTTTATCCCAATCTATATTCTTGTATGCAGGTACAATCTTCACCCTCCCACCAACCACATTATATTTTTCAATCAACAACCTCAATAGGAGAAAGTATTTCAGGACATGGTTGTAAGGGCTCAACCAAATGTTTCAAACTGGCATGACAAGGCCTTAAGAAAATATTGGCAATGTAGGCATTATTATAATGAAAATCAATGTTAGCTTAGCACCTAAGAACCAGGCCCAACTCCACAGCATGCTAGATTGGTTCACTAATCCAATAAGGCACTCTAGGAATTTTACAGGCCTCAAGTGAATAAACCCAAACCAATTGCTCAAAATTTGGACAGGTAAAAGATTAGTAATTTATTTGTTTCCAATACTGTAATCATTGAATAACTTGGGTATTTATGCAGATCTCGTTGAGAATGGCTATGAACTTGTTTATGGTGGTATCAATAACCACCTGATATTGGTGAATTTGAAGAACAAGGTACTAGGGAACAACATCTGTTTTGTTTTTCTTCACTTCACTGTAATTAAAAACCTTCCGTGATATGGTTTTTGTCTTGTCGAATCATCCAACTCTACCAATTATTTGTGCATTATCTTAAGAAACTACTTCCAAATTAATTTGTTAAGATTTCTGGTTGAAAGACAATACCATGTGTCCTAGTAGAATGCGTCGGAGATGTTAGCTCTCTCTGATATGTAAGATTAATAATTAGAACAACTAAACTTTTTTCTACAAGGAATCGATGGTTGAAAGACAAACCAATTTTACAGGTCTCAATCAGAAAGAAAAAGAAGTAAACCCAAACCAGAACAGGCATGCAGTGAATCAAGAAAAAACTAAGGAGACCAAAAACCAAAATAGATAAATCGGAAAGCCTAGGAATCGGAAACCCATAATACCCAAAAGTTCAACAACAAAGATAAACCCAAACTCAAGAACCCTAACGATTCAAATCATCCATACCTTCTGTCCGAGAGAGAGCTTGAGACATCAAGAGTGAGAACTAAGAGGGCTGAAATTGCGAGAGGCAGTGTGCGAGAGTGCAAGAGTGCGAGAAGCTGTGAGAGGGAAGAGTGCGTCTGAAAACAAGCGTTATTGATAAAAGAAAAACAAGTGTTTTTCTGTTATCGGGTATTACCCAATTTAGCCGATTCAATGCGGAAGTTAAATGAAAGTCTTCCGTTCCACACCCGTTTCAGTTCAGGTCAGGTAATTCGGAACATCCGGGTCGGGTTGGGTAAACAACTTAAATTTACACCCCTTTTCTTGTTCAATCTAAAGATATCGAAATGTACGTCTGTTGCCCAACACTTAAATGAATTCAATACGATCACAAATCAACTGTCTTTTGTAAAGATTGAGTTTGATGATGAGATCAGAGCGTTGATTCTGTTAGCATCGTTGGCAAATGGTTAGGAGGCCATGAGAATGGTTGTGAGTAGTTCAGCCGGCAAGAAGAAATTGAACTACGACGAAATATGTGACATGGTACTTGTTGAAGAAGTGCGTAGGAGTGACTAGGGTGAGTCCTCCGGTTTTTGATCGGCCCTGATTGTTGACAATAAGGGTAGAGGATATGGCAAGTCAAACTCCAAGAGCCGATGGAAGAGTAAGACGAGATCTGGGCAACATATCACGTGCTGGAGTTGTGGCAAGTTAGGCCACATCAAGAGAAACTGCTGAAATCAAGAAAGTGCTGAGGATAATGCTGAGAACGTTGTGGCAGAAGAAATTCGTGATACCTTACTTCTTGCAGTGCATAGTTCAATTGATGATTAGGTGTTGGATTTAGGGTCTTCGTTCCATAGCACCTTACATCTAGAATTATGCAGAATTATATTGTTGGTGATTTTGGAAAGATGTATGCAATTGATGGAGAGGCACCAGATGTAGTAGGAGTGGATGATGTGCACATCACACTTCCAAACAGGAGCTTGTGGACTTTGCAGCAAGTCAAACATGTTCCAGATCTGAAGAAAAACTTGATCTCTGTGGGACTGCAGTTTTGCAATAGCGTTCTCTGTAAGAGCTAGGAAGATCACTAAGGGTGCGCTGGTTTTAGCGCATGGTAAGAGATCTAATTCTTTATATTTACCATCAGGATCTAGTGATATGCAGAGAAAAACAATAGTGCAAAAAGGCTGGTTTGATCGTGCAAAACATGTGATGAAGCCAAAGAGAGTCAGCTTTGATGTTCCTTATGAAAGCTTAGGAAAGTTGGCAAAAGTTGCCAGGATCAGTTTGAGACTGGATACTCCTAGTGTAGTAAGAGTTGTGAGTCGCCCAGTGGATGTGCTGACTAAGGCCAATGTACATGGAAAATTGAAGTTGGGCTTGACTTTAGTGCATCTTCTAGCTTGAAGATAGGAGCTGTGAGCTGCAAAAACGATAGGACGTGGCTGGAAACAGTGGCTGGCTTGTGAAGGATATCATGTTTGAGGCAAATGGCGATACAGTGGGTGTACCAGTCTCCAAGTAGGAGAATTATTGAGTACAGTAGAGTCTGGTCCATAGTGAGTACTGTGGAGTATTGTTGGACCAAATGCAAGTCAGAGAGTTTGCTTAAGACTGCTCGACATTGAGCTCGAGTAGATGCAAGTTAGAGAGTTCGCTCGAGGCCGCTCGAGAGTGAGCTCGAGTGAGACACAAACCCTAGTATTTGCTCGACCACGCTCGACAACCTACTTGAGTCAATGCTGATTGAGCCGTTCGCTCAAGACGTGCTCTACATGCCGCTCGAGCGAAGTACGCAGTTTTGTCAGATTAGGGTTTCTAGCGCCATTTGATATATATTTTCATGTTTGACATATTTTGTACAACCCTTCAGCCAAATAATTGAGAGAGAATAATTGTCAAGAGTGCATATTGTGTGAGAAAGCAAAAAGCCCTAGAGAGTGTGAGTTGAGATTAAGTGATAGTGATCTCATCTGTTAAGAAGATTTCTGCAGCTTTGTAGACGTAGACAACTTGTCAAATCACGTATATTGTGTGTCATGTGCTTGATTGTGATTGCTTTTACTTTATTTTTCATCGTTGTGTGTGTATGTTTGCATAACATTTCACATCGGTGGCGAGGATTCAACTCCCAAAGGTGCATCGAGAAGTGCGATGGAGAAGTTGATAGGGAAGGGGAGCTTTGTTGTGAGAGAGAAAGATCATCGTGGAGAGCTAGTAGGAACGTGCAGCATATGTTTGGAGGAGTTTTCGTCGTCGGTGGGGGTTGAGCTTCGTCGGATGGAATGCTCTCACATTTATCATCCTTCTTGTATACTCCCCTGGTTGCTTGACATGTCCAATACATGTGCCACATGTCGTTTCCAACTAGATTAATGATCGAGAGATGTTCTTGCCCCAATATTTCCTCTATTTTTTGCTTTAGAAAATTCATTTGATTTTATTTCACAGCATGCCAAAAGTACGTACGTATGTACACTTGTATTTCATTTGTTGAAGGGCTTGATTTGGAAGGATCAAAATCTTAAGAGTAGTGCTAGGCTGCTGGCCAGCATTGACTGCTAGAGGTGCTGCTTAGCGCAAAGTCATTTTTTTTTTCAATTTTTTTACTCACTTTTTTATTATTTTTAAACATTTTTAAAAATATATAAAAAAATATCAATACATTAATAGTTAATTCCTTAACTATTAAGTAAAAAAAATTAAAAAAATTAAAGTATAACAGGTGTCAAAATGAGGTGTCAAGGTAGCATTTTCCAAATCATAATAACACGTTGAAGATATGATGATGATGATGATGATCGGCACCGCCTCTTTCTCTCGTATCGCCACCTCAATGGAAGATCTCGGCCTTTTAGGGCTCATTTGAGAAGTAAGATGAGATGAAAATTTTGTGAATAGTTTAGTAAAATAATTTGTAAATAATAATGAGACAGTTTGAGTTGAGTACTATATATTTTTTAGTTTTTGAGAAATGAGAGAGAAAAAGTTAAATAAAAAATATTATAAGGGTAAAATGTTGTTAGAATATACTTTTATAAGATAATTTTTGTTTAGAGATTTGAAAATTTTAAATTGTTTTTTATTTTTTGTTTGAAAGTTTGAGAAAATTGTAACGATTAGTTTGAAAATATTGAAATGATTAATTTTAAAATATTTATATTTGAATTATATTTAAGAAGAAGATGAGATGAGATGATGTTTATAGTAGTAGCATTAATCCTAATTACTTGAGGCTATACTTTGATCTATATAAAAATTATAGATGATAATACAAAAAGAAAAAAGAATAGATGAATTTATAGAAACAGAAATATTATGAATTAAACTAGAAACGAGGTTGTTACTGTATGATCAAGAGATGTGTTTTAGATTTGTTTTCTATAATTAATTGGATGAAGATCAAGATTTTTGAGAAATGGATAAAGATTAGTTTTGAGATTTCCTTCTATATATATGTGCCATGCTTGTCATGCGAGAATGCGTGAGAATTACTGATCAAGGTTATTGCCTCTGATCCTCCATTCGATCTTTGAGTTCTAGTTTTTCAAGTATTGAACGAACCGAATCCATGGCTTCCCAAGCAGTGGCTTCCGAATCCTCTGGTGTATCTCTGCAAATGATGGCAAGAGAGGTGAACGGCTGGGGCAACCTCGAGATTCGCTACGTCACTAGTCGCCGAGAACACGTGCGGACCCCCAACGGCGGCTACATCCTAATCGACGATAACTACTACCATACGATACCTTCGCTTTTCATCCGAGTTCCTCCCCAGGTGCTCTCAAGCCCGGTATGGCACCGAGCCTACCTTAACTCCAGGCTCTCTTCACGGCTTAACTTCGACAACGCTCCAGTCCGCGTGACCGTGGCGGAGAATATCTCGTCATTCGCGTTGCAGCATCAGGCGGCCTCCCGGTTCAATGGGTATTTGATGACGGTCGAGTTGAATTTCTTCCACGAGATATTTCACGAGGAGAGACCCTCTAATCCTATAACGTACTTGAGCGAAATAGGTTCGTTTTGGGAAGCCGCCGTTAATGATGATGATGGGGATTTGTCACCCAATGGAGGCGCATCTAGAAGTGCGATCATCAGATTGATGGAGAAGGGGAGCTTTGTTGCGAGCAAGAGCGATCAGGAGTTGGGAACGTGCAGCATATGTTTGGAGGAGTTTGCATCTTCGAATGGGGCAAAAGATCAGCTTCTTCGCATGGATTGCTCACATGTTTATCATCGTGCTTGTATATTGCCCTGGCTGCAGAAGTCGAAAACATGTCCAACATGCCGTCGCCAAGTGGATTGATCACACACTTTTTTTTCTAGTCTCCCTTTCAATTACTTTAGAAACTTAATTTGATCCATTCATGAGTCTTAATGTACATTCAATCTTGTTATCAAGTCTTTGATCCAGAAATATTGTTTCTGTTTAATTAATAGAAAATTTTGAGGAGAAGTTTTGATCTTTTATGCATGGCGCCATGAGTAGTTCTGTTTCTTGTTTAATTTCCTTATTATTATTTGATCTTTTCCTATGTCTTATCTTTTAATATTTATAAAGATTATTATTTGTCCATTATAAAGATTATTTGGTCTTTTTAGAGGACTATATTGCAGTCCCGGTGTATGAAATGATCAAATTGTCCCTATATTTAGGCTTGAGTTGACTACATTACCCCTCTTTCTTCTACAACCTTAAGCCAAAATAAATTGCAATCTCCTCCTCCATCGTTGTTTTCCCTGAAATATATACTTTACTGATTCCCGAAATATTGCAACTACAATATAGGGCTGAAGACTCTCAAGGAAACCCAAACTAAGTCAGTACTGTTTGGTCCCTGAAGAAACTCTAGAACCCTCGCCTTGGCTGTTATCAACAAGCTTAGGCAACTAGCAAAGGAAGGGTCTGCGGCTAGCATTAACACCTCTTATTTTTACATGGACTGCATGCGTCTTCATGAAACTTGAAAATGGGATTTAAATTAGACCATTTAGTTGTAAAACCAGGAGCAACGTACACCTGGACATAGTAACCTCCAGTGAGAGGAGCAACATTAATAGCACAGATCAATTCCAACATGATAAATAATTCGCGGCAGCTAAATATTGAAAGATAAGACATTTGGTTGACCATGCTTCAAACAACAGAAAGATATTGGGGCGACGGTGATGGGGCGAGGGGGGCGATTTCATCTATGTATGGGGGCAATAATTTCATACGTGGGGGCGTTTCAATGTCATCTGGGGGCTATTTCATCATGGGTTTTTGAAGACAAAATTTTCCTCTATTAAAACGCAGAGTTTCATTTAATAATGAAACACTGCATTTTATTAAGCTTTCAATGTAGTCTCCATTCGAGGACTGCAATAATAATTTTCCTTTCATAGATCAACTTCATACATTTTTGGATCTCTCAGTTACTTTTTGTCCTACTCAATTTCATCTTTGAACTCGTGAAAGTTATGGTCCTAAAATCAATGGCTAATACTACTACTACTACTATCGGAGGTCCGATCTAGACATGATGGACATGAGGCATGTGTTTCTGTTGAGTATTGTGGAGTCTGGTCCACATCGCTCGAGTGGAGTCATTAGCCACTCGAGCGGAGGCAAATTAGAGAGTTTGCTCAAGATTGCTCGACAGTGAGCTCGAGCTGATGCAAGTCAGAGAGTTCGCTCAAGACCGCTCAACAGTTCACTCGAGCGAGACACAAATCCTAGTGTTCACTCGACCTCGCTCTACATCCCGCTCGAGCCAATGTTGATTTGGCCGTTTGCTCGAGGCGCGCTCGACTCGCCGCTTGAGCGAAGTACGCAGTTTTGCCAAATTAGGATTTTTAGCGACATTTGATATATATTTATCATGTTTGACATATTTTGTACGACCCTTCAGCCAAATAATTGAGAGAGAACAGTTGTCGAGAGTGCATATTGTGTGAGAGTGCAAAAAAACTCTAGAGAGTGTGAGTTGAGATTGAGTGATTGTAATCTCCTATGTTAATAAGACTTCTGCAGTTCTGTGGACATAGGCAATTTGTCGAACCAAGTATATTGTGCGTCGTGTGCTTGATCGTGATTGCTTTTACTTTACTTGTCATCGTTGTGTGTATGTGTTTGCTTAACATTTCACAACAATGGGTATCAAGAGCCTAGGTCGGATCTGAAAGAGAATGATGGCTGGAGATAAAGTGAATGCACCTGGAATCGAAAAGTTTGATAGCACTGATTTTGGGTACTGGAAGATGTAGATTGAGGACTATTTTTATGAGAAAAGGCTCCACCTTTCACTGTTGGGAAAGAAGTCGAAGAGCATGGATAATGCTAAGTGGATCCTATTTGATCGACAGGTTCTAAGTCTTGTTTGGCTAACCTTATCTAGAACAGTGGCACAGAGTGTCAGTAAGGAGAGAACCACGTTGGATTTCATGGCGACTTTGTCAAGTATGTATGAAAAACCGTCTGCGAACGATAAGGTACACTTGATGAAGAAATTGTTCAATCTAAAGATGTCGAAAGGTACGTCTGTTGCCCAACACTTAAATGAATTAAATACGATCACAAATCAATTGTCTTTTGTAAAGATTGAGTTTGATGATGAGATCAGAACGTTGATTTTGTTGGCATCGTTGGCAAATAGTTAGGAGGCCATGGGAATGACTGTGAGTAGTTCAGCTGGCAAGAAGAAACTGAACTACGACGACATTCGTGACATGGTACTTGTTGAAGAAGCGAGTAGGAGAGACTCGAGTGAGTCTTCGGGTTCTTGATCGGCCCTGATTGTTGACAATAGGGGTAGAGGGTATGAGAGGTCAAACTCCAAGAGCAGATGGAAGAGTAAGACGAGATCTGGGCAACAGATCACGTGCTGGAGTTGTGGCAAGGTAGGCCACATCAAGAGAAAATGCAAGAATCAAGAAAGTGCTGAGGATGATGCTGTGAATGTAGTGGCAGAAGAAATTCGTGATACCTTAATTCTTGCAGTGCACAGTTTGATTGATGATTAGGTGTTAGATTTAGGGTCTTCATTCCATAGCACCTCACATCTAGAAATTATGCAGAATTATATTGCTGGTGATTTTGGGAAGATGCATGCAGTTGATGGAGATGCACCGTATGTAGTAGTAGTGGGTAATGTGCGCACACACTTCCAAACAGGAGTGTGTGGACTTTACAGCAAGTCAAACATGTTCCAGATTTGAAGAAAAACTTGATCTCCATGGGACTATAGTTTTGCAGTAGCATTCCTGTAGGAGCTTGGAAGATCACCAATGGTGTGCTGGTTCTAGCGCATGGTAAGAGATCTAATTCTTTGTATTTAACATCAAGATCTAGTGATCTATAGAGAAATACAATAGTGCAAAAATGCAGGTTTGATTGCGCAAAACATGTGAGGAAGCCAAAGAGATTAGTTTTGATGTTCCTCATGAAAGCTTGGGAAATTTAGCTAAGGTTGCCAAGATCGGTTCGAGACCGGATACTCCTAGTGTAGTGGGAGTTGTGAATCGCCCAGTGGATGTGCTAACTAAGGCCAATGTACGTGGAAAATTGAAGTTGGGCTTGACTTCAGTGCATTTTCTTGCTTGAAGACAAGAGCTCTGAGCTGCAAAAATGATAGGACTTGACTGGAAACCATGGCTGGCTTGTGGAGGATATCATGTTTGAGGCAAAGGGTGATACAATGGATGTACCAGTCTCCAAGTAAAAGAATTGTTGAGTACTGTGGAGTATTGTTGGACCATATGCAAGTCAGAGAGTTCGCTTAAGACTGCTCGACAATGAGCACAAGCAAATGCAAGTTAGAGAGTTTGCTCGAGGCCGCTTGACAGTGAGCTCGAGCAGAATCTTAAGAGTAGTGCTAGGTTGCCGGCCAACATTGACCGCTGGATGTGCCGCTTAGCACAAATTCATCTTTTATTTTTTTTAATTTTTTTATTCACATTATTTATTATTTTTAAATATTTTCAAAAATATATAAAAAAAAATTTATCAATACATTAATAGCTAATTCCTTAATTATTAAGTAAAAAAAATATTAAAAAGAACTAAAGTATAAGAGGTGTCTAAATGAGGTGTCAATGTAGCATTTTCCAAATGTTAAACGTTGAAGATATGATGATGATGATGATGATCGGCACCGCCTCTCTCTTGTATTGCCGCCTCAATGGAAGATCTCTACCTTTTAGGGTTCATTTGAGAAGTAAGATGAGATAAAAATTTTGTGAATAATATAGTAAAATAATTTGTAAATAATATTGAGATAATTTGAGTTGAGTGTTATATATTTTTTAGTTTTTAGAAAATAAGAGAGAAAAAGTTGAATAAAAAATATTATAAAGTTAAAATGTTGTTAGAATATAATTTTATAATATAATTTTTGTTTAGAGATTTGAAAATTTTGAATTATTTTTTATTTTTTATTTGAAAGTTTGAGAAAATTATAATGATTAGTTTGAAAATGTTGTAATGATTAATTTAAAAATATTTATATTTGAATTATATTTAAGAAGATGATGAGATAAAATAAAATAAGATAAGATGAGATCAGAATTATATAATAAGATTTATTTTTAAATAAGGCCTAAGATGATGTTTCTTTACCAACTCTGCATACACAACTAGCTACCTAATAGGATCGGTCCTTTCTCTTGAGCAGATGGAATTTTCTCTCTATGCTTCCTAGGAACATAGAGTCTGTGTCTCTTGGATCTTCTCGATACATAGAGTTTGTTGCTTGTCTCAGTTGATCTCACACACATGGAAGAGGAGATTTCTCATCTTTGTAAGGGCCTTAAGCTCTCGGAAGAGGAACAACAAGAATACTACCTAACGGAGGAGGAATTTTCGCTTTCTCAGGACATCAGCAATTTGTGCCTTGTTGCACTGGTCGTTGCAGACATAGAAGTGAATAAAGGAGCCTTCAAAGCAATAATGACTAGGCTATGGAATGGTGAAAGTGGGATTTCTTTCAAAGATCAAGGAAGAAACAAGTTCCTACTCGAGTTTCATAACGCCACCGTGAGAACCAGGGTGTTAACTGGTCGACCTTGGTCTTTCGACAGAAATTTAATTTGTATTCAGGAGTGTAAAGGCAGGCTAGCCTTAAAAGATATCAAGTTTTCTCTGGAACCATTTTGGCTCCAGCTCCATGATCTCCCATTTGCTGCTATGAACAAAAGAACGGATGTGAAGCTCAGGACCAGTGCTGGTAAGGTTATCATGGTGGATGTTGATGAAAAAGGAAGAGCATGGGGGGGAGTCCTACGTGTGAAGGTGATGATTGACCTCTCTAAACCTTTGACAAGGGGTTGTGTTATTAACGTAGGCGATGCTCGTTCCTGGATACCCTTCAAATACGAAAGACTACCCTCATTTTGCTACCATTGTGGTATAGTTTTGCACACTCAGCTCAAATGCTCAAGACATATCTCAGATGGTAGTACCCATACTACGTCACCACTTCAATATGGCCCCTGGCTTAGAGCTGATCCATCTCAAAAGCCAAATCACTACAAAACACAATCAAGCAGTCTAGAGGGGAAGACCACAGGCAGTGGTCGGCAGGCCAGCTCCGATGATCAAGAGTCTGATTTTGGCGGGAATAATTTGTTAGCTGATTTCTCGCCAACAGTCCCGTGTGATCCTGTACAACCAAACTCTGCATTGGAAAAGGAAAGGAGAGGTGAAGACCTTTTGTCAAAAAAGGACAGTGTCAGGTGTCAACAGTAAAAAAAAAAACAGCCCCAACTTGTCTCGAGGGGTCTTCAGTTGAAGAAGTCAGGACATCACTTTCTAGTAGACAGTCAGACTCGATGTCTTTGGATACTAATATGGCCCTCGTAGCAGACACTCAACAAGTAAGTCCTTCACTTCTGTACTCCCAGTTAGACCAAAAGTTACAAACAAAATCTCCATTTTTGTCAAACTGGAAAAGAAGAGCTCGTGGAAAGACAGGCTTGAATGTTGTTTCAAGTTTGTCCAGCCCCTATGCTGGAAATGCAACCACCAAGAAGAAAAAAAGAATCAAGGGCTCGACAGTTAAACCAATGAGATCCTCAAAAAGACTCAAACACACTTTGGCAGTGGCTGTTCAACAGCACTGCCCATCTCCATGATCACCTTATGCTGGAACTACCGAGGGCTTGGAAACCCTCGGACAGTTAGAGAACTCCACCTTTTGGTGAGAGTTAAGTCCCCATCACTGGTTTTTTTAATAGAAACAAAATGTAAAAGAGGAAAAATGGAGCTCATAAGAAACAAGCTAGGATTAGAGTGCAGTTTCATAGTGGATTGCATAGGTCGAAGTGGTGGCCTAGCTTTTTTCTGGAAGCAAGAAACATCTGCCAATCTGTTGTCCTATTCCCTCAGCCATATATCTCTCCAAGTCCAAATGGATAATGCAGAAAAATCTTTCATTATCACTGGCTTTTATGACCAACCTGTTACTGCAAAAAGAAAAGAAAGTTGGAACCATCTAAGACTATTAAAAGTGAACCCAAATACTCCCTGGCTGTGCATGGGAGACTTTAATGAACTTACTTCGCATGGTGAAAAAAGAGGTGGTCCTCCCAGACCTTTTAATCAGATGGAAGCATTCAGACAGACCCTTGCCTATTGTGGACTTGGTTATCTAGGCTTTGAGGGCTCCCTGTTTACCTGGTGCAATAACCTTGAGGGTCCTAACTTCACAAGAGAAATATTGGATAGGGGACTAGCAAACTGTGCATGGCAGGATCTTTTTAACTCTAACTCAGTTTCCATCCTCCCTACCATTTGTTCTGATCATAGCCCTCTTCTCATATCAAGCTCCTCCTTTATTCCCTCTTCTATCAGAAACAAAAGAGTGTTTAGATATGAAGCTTCGTGGGCCAAACATGAGGGTTGTGAGCATGTGATCAAAAGGGCTTGGCAAGGTTCACTACAATCGAGCTCTAAGGCAGATGTCACTAGAAGGGGACTTGAAAGATGCAGATACCAACTGAGAGAGTGGTATAATGTCTTTAGAAACTCTCATCAACAAGAATTTAATACCAAAACTGAACTGTTGAGATCCATGCAAGCTTCTAACTCTGGGTTAGGTAATGATTAGATTCGAATTCTACAAAAGGAATTGAATGTGTCTTTAGAGGCAATGGATCTTAAGTGGAGGCAAAGAGCCAAGTAGAGATGGCTCAAAGATGGTGATAGGAACACAAAATTTTTTCACAAGTGTGCATCGATCAGAAAATAGAAAAATCTTATACAGAAACTCCAAACTGATGTGGGATAGACCTTGACAAATCTGGATGACATTGGAAGTGAATTCCAATCAACTTTTAGAGACCTCTTTACTACCTCCAATCCTACAGCTCCTGACTCTCTAATAGAAGACTTCAGACCAACGGTCACGCAAGAGATGAATTCTTCCCTTACAAAAGCTTACTCTAAAGAGGAGATTGAGCTAGCCATCTTTCATATGAATCCTCTGGGCTCCCCGGGACCAGATGGATTCCCTGCTATTTTCTTCCAAAACCACTGGCAAACTGTTGGTGATCATGTGGTTGCTGCTGTTCTAGAATTCCTTAATACCAAGTCAAATTTCCAATCAATCAACCACACTTTTATCACCCTTATCCCCAAAAAGAAATCCCCTTTGTTTGTATCAGATTATAGACCCATAAGCCTTTGCAATGTTTTCTACAAATCATTACAAAGGTTATGGCAAATCGTCTTAAATCCATTCTGTCTCTCCTAATCTCAGACACCCAAAGTGCGTTTGTTCCAGGAAGGATGATCTCTGATAACACAATCGTGGCATATGAACTAATGTACTCAATGCAGAACAGAAGGAAAAACCACAGAGAACGTTTTATGGCACTCAAGCTAGATATGAGCAAGGCTTATGATAGGCTAGAGTGGTCTTTCGTGCAGCATGTACTTCAAAGGATGGGGTTTGTTAAGGAGTGGATTGAGTTGGTTATGCAGTGCATTAGTACTGTCTCTTACTCTATTCTTCTAAACGGTTCTCCTCAATCTCCCTTCAAGCCTTCGAGGGGTATTCGTCAAGGAGATCCACTCTCACCCCACCTGTTTATTTTATGCTCAAAAGTTCTCACTTATGCTCTGAATCAATCTGAACAAAATGGGTTAATATCTGGCTTCCCAATTACTAGAGGCTCTTTGTCTGTTAGCCACCTCTTTTTTGCAGATGATAGTCTGGTTTTTTGTAAAGCACAGTTGCAGGAATTGAACAGGCTACATTATACCATCTCTTTGTATGAATCAACTTCAGGCCAAAGGCTAAATATTGAGAAGTCTTGAATCTTTTTTAGCAAGAACACAAGGCAAGAGATCCAAAATTCTATACCGTCCACTGCTGGAATTAAAGCCTTGGAGCCTTTTGAAAGATACTTGGGTTTGCCTTCTTACATAGGAAAGAGTAAATCAAGGGCCTTCTTTCCAATCCTTGACAGAATCAAAGCTCAAATGAGCAGCTGGAAAACTAACCTACTTTCCCCAGCAGGCAAAGAAGTCTTACTGAAATCAGTCATTCAATCCATACCTACATATTGCATGGGCATTTTTCTAATTCCAAAAGGCATATTAAGGAACATTAATAAACTGATGCAGTCCTTCTGGTGGGGTATTAAAAACCAGAATTCTAAGATGCATTGGCTAAACTAGAAAGGTCTTGGAAAAGGCAAACAGGTAGGGGTTTGGGGTTTCGAGAATTTGAAGACTTCAATAAGGCTCTTTTAGCTAAGCAAGGGTGGAGGATCATCACTAATACTCAATCACTGGCCTCTCGAGTTCTGAAAGCCAAATACTTTCCATCAACTAACTTTTTATCAGCTAGAGTTAGAAGGGGTGACTCTTTTGTGTGGAAGAGTATCACAGCAGGCAGACAATTACTTCACGAGGGTCTTCTATGGAAGATTGGTGATGGAAACATAGTGAAAATCTGGTCAGATAGATGGTTGCCTATTCCAACATCCTACAAGTCTCAGTCTCCTCCCAAGGTTCTTAGTCCTGAAGCTACTGTTAACTCTCTCATCGACCAAGACACTCACTCGTGGAATCTGCATCTGGTTCAAAATGTTTTCACTCCTGAAGAGGCTGTTATTATCTCAAGAATTCATGTTAGTCCATGCAACAACAATGACAAGCAGGTTTGGAGGTGCACTAAGAATGGGATCTTCACAATTAAATCAGCTTACCATCTCCAAGTTTCTATGATCTCAGTAAGGGACAAGCATCAGACATTGACACCAAACATGAGGTCCTTTGGAATCTATTGTGGAAGCTTAAAGTGCCTAACAAAATAAAAATGCTTCTCAGGAGATCAGCTAAGGAAATCCTTCCCACCAAAGTAAACTTGCACAAAAGGAAGATCATTGACTCTCCATTGTGTCCTATATGTTTACTTTATCCAGAAACCGTATCCCATGTTCTATGGATGTGTAAAGCAGCTCAGGATGTCTGGAGTATTAGCTCAAGAAGAATACAGAAAAGTAAGACTGTGGAGGCACTTTTTTATGATTTACTTTCAGAGCTTCTATCCACACTTCCACCAAAGGAACATACTAAATTAGCTCTCACAGCTAAGGAACTTTGGTTCAGAAGGAACAAGTTCATTTTTGAGTCCAAATTAGCCTCACCTCAACAGGTCACAAAACTGGTCTCCAATAGCATTATAGACTTGGAAGAGTTTGAAAGAAACCAGCATAAGACATCTTCTCAAATTCAACGTACAGCCAGGTGGTGCAAGCCTCCAAACAATTTCTACAAATTAAACTGGGATGCAGCTATTGACAAGGCTAACTGCAGGGTGGGTATCGGGGTGTCGATCAGAGATTGGTTGGGTCTCGTTAAAGCAACTCTCAGAAGCCCTTGTAACTCCTTTCCTGGTCCTCTTTGGGAGAAGCATTAGCTGCCTTGCAAGCAGTACAATTTGGTATTGAACTTAGCCTGAAATACGTTATCTTCGAAGGGGATTCAAAACAAGTGGTACATGGCATAAATGGCACAGCTAAAGACTGGAGCACGGTGGGGTTGATTTATCAAGACATCAAGAAACTATTAGGCACTTACCTTTCTTGGTTTGTTTGCCATGTTCCTAGACAAGCCAACACAGTGGCACATTGTTTGGCAAAAAGTTCTCTAGATTTATCTGAGGACTCAATTCATGTAAAGGATTATCTTCAATGTAGTCACGTTTACCTCCCTTGAGGTTTTAATATGAAGTAGATTTTCTCTCAAAAAAAAAAAAAAAAACTAGCTACCTAATAAGCCACCGCCTTCCACCATCACTCTCTGAAGTTCTTGACATCTTTCCCCACCTTTAGTCCTTTTTTTCTTATTTTATGTTATATCTTGTCGTGACAACTTCCAAGACATCTTTTCAATCGGTCGGTTCAAAGCCCACCTCCAACATAGTACGTAGTAGTGGCGTTAATCCCATTTATTTGAGCCTATACTTTTATCTATAAAAAAATTATAGATGATAATACAAAAAGAAAAAAAGAATAGATGAATTATAGAAACATAAATATTATAAATTAAACTAGGTGCGAGGTTGTTATTGTATGATCAAGAGATGTGTTTTAGATTTGTTTTCTATAATTAATTGGATGAAGATCAAGATTTTTTGAGAAATGGATAAAGATTAGTTTTGAGATTTCCTTCTATATATATGTGCCATGCATGTCATGCGAGAATGCATGAGAATCACTGATCAAGGTTGGAGGGGACATCCCAAACAGTTAGCTGGCCCCCACATGGGCCTGGGCCTTTGATCTAGTCTAGAGCATGTTTCATTGCCGAAAAACTCATTATTATTATCAAGGAAATCCAACCCACTACAAATACCGATTGGGTAACGGCAGTTGGAAATCCAGCCCACTACAAATACTGACTGGGTAACGGCAGTTATGTACACTACTCCAACACACATAACCGAGACAAAACAAAAGAGGAAGAACCAGCCAATAGTAACGGGTGACAAACCGAGAAGTACTGCACTTATCACAAAACAAGGGGGCCCCAAACTGAGGACTGCCACAATCTAAAGGGAAAAATAGAAGATATGAAAGGCAGTGGTGAATTAAATCGCCTGGTTGCCCAAAACACTACCCCCCACGATGTACAAACGACTGAAAAATCAATCACAAAAAATGAAAGAGTGAGAGCCCTAGGCGACGAGAATCACTGAAAAGAGAGATGAGGTCACATGAATCTCGTGACCAAAGATCGAGAACGGATGATAACCACAGAAACCCACCTTTGGGCAAAATATATATGATCAATGGCGGATATACAGGAGGTGGCCCGAATTCCTCAAGAAGAAAGGCATACGCTAGGCGGGCGATGTATGAAGAAATTTATAATGTGGAGAGACCCGTCAAGCAGCCCCGAGTACAGACATCCCCCACAATATCTTTTGGCGATAAGGATTGTTAAGGGGTTATGTATCCCCATGATAATGCCTTGGTGGTAACAAAACTGGTGGCAAATTTTACCACGAGGAGAATACTAATTGACAATGGAAGTTCAACGGATATCCTATTCTGGGACGCTTTCAGCAAGATGGGAATAAGTGTGAATCAATTGAAACAAGCACCAACTACGTTAAAATAGTTAACTGGAAATGCGGTACAACCAATGAGGTCCATTGCATTGCTAGTATCTATAGGCACAGACTCTCATGTCGCCATGGCGATGACTGAGTTATTAGTGGTGAAAACTCGGTCGACATACAATGCAATTATTGGGCGACCCATGTTGAATGCTTAAAGGCTATCACCCTGACCTATCATTTGAAAATGAAATTCTTGACGAGAGTTGGAATAGGCGAGGTTTGAGGCGAGCAAGTCCTAGCCATAGAGTGTTACGTGCAGGAGCTCAGGCCAGGATAAGGAGAAGTCAGTATTGTGGATACTAATGAGGGGGCAGTTCTCTCGCCAGCGCCCCAAGTAATGATGATGGAACAAGAGACTAGAGATGAAAGTACTTTGAAGCAAAGGGAGGCAAATGAACCCCTCGAGTTGGTCACTCTTGACCAAGGTCACCTCGAGAGCCATGTGAAGATCGAGACTAAATTAATAAAAGAAGAAAACAACAATTAATAGACTTCATTTTAGATTATAAAGATGTGTTTGCATGGAGTCATAAGGATATGCCTGGGATAGGCAAAGAGATCATTGGAAACAAGTTGAGTGTAAAGCCCAAGGTGCGCCGAGTAAAATAGAAGAAAAGAAACTTCAGTACCTAGAAGTACGAGGCAATCACTAAGGAAATGGATCGATTGCTGGCAGCAGGATTCATCAAAGAAGTACAATATCTGGATTGGCTGTCCAACGTAGTATTGATAAAAAAAAAAAAAAATCCAATAGGAAGTGCCGAATGTGCATGGATTTCACCAACCTCAACAAAACTTGCCCAAAATATAGTTTTCCGTTACCACAGATAGATTTAATAGTATATGCAACAACATGGCATAAGATGTTAAGTTTTATTGATGCCTACTTGGGATACAACCAAATCAGGATGAATGAGGCTGATCAAGAAAAGATTGCTTTCATAACTGACCGAGGACTATACTGCTATAATGTGATACCCTTCGGCTTGAAGAACGTTGGGGCAACCTACCAAAGGTTAGTAAACAAATTATTTAAAGACCAAATTGGGAGAAACATGGAAGTATACGTTGATAATCTGCTGGTAAAAAGTATAGTGTTTGCCCAGCATGTGGAGGACCTTAGGGAGGCTTTCCAGGTTTTGCGGCGAAATCAAATGAAGTTCAACCCAACGAAGTGTTCATTCGGAGTGCAATCGGGAAAGTTCCTCAGTTTTATGGTGTCAGAAAGAGGGATCGAAGCAAATCCCAAGAAGCTGAGAGCAATACTAGAAATGAAGTGGCCCACGAACTTGAATGAAGTGCAGAAGCTAGCAAAAAAGATATCAGTTCTTAAGAGGTTTGTATCCCGATCAATAGATAAATATCTTCCATTCTTTCAGGTGCTTAAGAAGGCACAAGATTGAGATGCCAAGTGCGAAGAAGCTTTCACCCAGCTAAATGAATATTTGGCTAAACCACTAT
Organism: Juglans microcarpa x Juglans regia; assembly: GCF_004785595.1. Classification (NCBI taxonomy): domain Eukaryota; kingdom Viridiplantae; phylum Streptophyta; class Magnoliopsida; order Fagales; family Juglandaceae; genus Juglans; species Juglans microcarpa x Juglans regia. Next base: position 867,542 of record NC_054608.1, on the reverse strand, counting down.
TGCTCAGCCACACTAAGCAAGGAGAATCATTATTGTTATACATGGCTGTGACCCGGACTTTGTTTTAGCAGCCTTGTGCGAGAGGAGGGGAAGGAACAAAAGCCAGTAATATTACGTAAGCAGGGCCCTGGGAGGAGTTGAAGTCAACTACCCAAAAGTTGAGTTAGTCGCCTTCGCCGTAGTAGTAGCAGTAAGGTGATTACGACCATATTTTCAAGTCCATTCGATAAAGGTGATCACCTTATCGCCTCTACAAAAGGTGTTGAAAAAATCAAACACTTCGGGGTAGATGGTCAAATGGTCAATTGAATTAAGTGAGTAGGACATCAATTATATGCCAAAAAATGTTGTGAAAGGACAGATCCTAGCCGTCTTTGTAGTGGAATTTTCAAATTTTTTGAGAAGAAGTTCATAAGTCACCTGAGAGGAATCCATGGCAAGTATATGTGGATGGATCATCCTGCAGAGCAGGGGGAGAAGTTGGAGTGTACATAGTAACAAATGAAGGGCGAGAGTCGCACCATGTAGTACGGTTAGAATTCAAAGTAACAAATAATGAAGCCGAATATGAAGAAGTACTCGCCGGCCTAGTAGTAAGGAGGGTGTTAGGGGGCGAGAAAGTTGAGATGAAAGCCGATTCATAGGTAGTAGTCGGGCAAATCACCGGGGAATATTTGGCGAGGGGAACCAAGCTAATAAAATATCTTCATCTAGTTCAAGAGCAGTGCAAACGCTTCAAATACTTTCGGATATAGAAGATATCTCGAGTACATAATTTCAAAGCTGATTGATTGGCACGCGCGGCCTCAGCAAAGCAGGAAGAGGTGTTACCATGAGAGGTTGACTTGCAAACGGTAGCTAGACCGGTGATGGGAGATGAGAGTTTGCAGATTGGAGATCGCACACCAGGATGGGCTGATGGTATAAGAAAGTATTTAGAGACGGGTGATCTTCCCCATCTCTGGAGGAGGCGAGAAAGTAAAAAAGCAGGGCAACCCGATTTACTATGGTAGCGGGGTGCTTTACAGGTAGGGTTTTTCAAACCTATTATTGCGATGTGTAATGAAGGAAGAAGCAGAGTACGTCATGAAGGAAGTACATGAGGAAATTTGTGGGAGTTATTCAGGAGGGCGATCACTTGCTATAAAGATTGTAAGGGCAGGATACTATTGGCCAAATACGCTCAAATATGTAAAGGAGTTCGTGAAAAAATATACCCAATGCCAGATTCATGCACAAATCTCAGGTGCACCTCCTGAGGAGCTGCGATCCATAAATTCACCATGGTCATTCGCCCAATAGGGGATAGACCTAGTAGGCCTTATGCCCTTCCAGCAAAGAAGGAACAAAGGTTAATGTGGGAGATTTGGCCTTTTTATTAGTAAAATCATTTTCCAAGCTTTGACTCGGCAATATTCTTTTCCAATTAATTTGGTTTCAATTTAAGAAAAGAGTGGATATATATCATATATGCATATGATCATTCATTAAAAAACTTTGTTTATGGCTGTTTTATAATTTGGTTTTCTGGCCTATATAGCTCTTCTGATCTGATTTTCGGTCGACTAGTTATCATAGAAACATTACAAAAAAAAAAAATTTCTTATTTGTGACCAGCTATCTTTGATACTTCACATATATATAATGTCTCACTCATGATGAGGTGGAGGGAGCTAGCTAGGAACTCAGGCCTTTCAATCAGCATTCCTCCAAGTACGTAGAATATTGAAGATTAAATATGAGTTTATAATTTGAGCTCCACCACTTAATTTCCACTAATTAATTTCCTTCTTATTATCCTCCCATTAGCCCACCCAATTCCTCTTTGGATCGGCCCTAAAATTGCATGTTGCAAGTAATTAATCTAACGTCCTATGTACCTGTATATGTCTCCACCATAGTTTTTAATTGCAAGGTTAACGTCTTTCCTTAACTCTCCACTCAATTTGAACAGTAGTAGATCTGCAATTAATCCTTTCTTCTTCTTTTTTTCTTTTTTTAGTTTTTTGCTTTTTCCCTTGTCGTGTCGTTATTATGTACCTACTGCTTCTCCACCAGCCAAGTAACCAGAATGGTGATCAAGAAAAATTAAGAAACTCAAGAACAAATAAAGAACCCTTTCAAGAATTCAAGATGAAAACCAAGAAACCATTATCATTTCTTGGAAGAGATTTTCGAGCAATCTTTCAAACTCCAAAGTAGTTCACACTTAACATCCAAAAACTAAATTCGGAATACACTACAAGCATCTTTTTATACCTACGGCTACTATCATTACAACGCCTCGTTTTATTCCCAAGATACATCTCATACAACGTCGTATCTAGTGAAAACATTGCTGCCCATGTCAAGCTTCCACGCACCGTTTCATTAAAGCTCTTCTACGCACCGTTTTGATGTTCCAATAGCAGTTATTTTATGTTACATTCTTTCTTTCTGCCTTACAACCCAGAGCCTCTTACATTCTCCTCCTCTTAAAAGGATTTGTCTTCAAGGCCTTAATTCTCCCGCTTTAGAAGACCTTGCCCACAAAGTGTGGGTAAAGTTGCCCCAAATTCCATAAGCATTCCCATGGGCTATCCTCCAATGGAGCACCCACCCACCTGATCAAAACTTCTGTCATTGCAAGATTCCCCCTTTTCCTCATTCTTCTGTCTAAAACCTCTCGAGGTTCTGGTTGAAGTCTCCATCGTGAGTTTGTTGGAGGTAAAGATGGCAAGGGAGTGAAATTCTAACCAATCTTCTTCTTTAAACAGGATACATGAAAAGCTGGATATATTCTCGAAGAGATGGGCAAGTTGAGCTTATATGCCACTAAACCAACTTTTTGAGCAATATGAAAAGGCCCATAGAACCTATGAGCCAACTTCATATTATGCCTCATCGCCATAGTCTTCTGTCTATAGGGTTGGAGTATTGGAAAACCCAATCTCCCACCTGGGAGCTCCTATCAATTATGTTTCTATCATCATAAAATTTCATCATGTGTTGGGCTTTATGCATGTTTTCCTTCAACAAAGATAGTAGTTCTTCTCTTGATCTTAGTTGACTTTCCACTGCATCATTCATGGAAGTGCCTGGAATGTATGCTAGCAATTTAGAAAGGCCATACCCATAAAGAGCCTCAAAAGGGGTAATTCTGATAGACGAATGTGTTGTGGTGTTATAACACCACTCAACTATGGGCAACCATGAACTCCACTCCTTATGTTTTCGACTGCTATAACTCCTCAAATAACTCTCCAAGCATTTATTCAGTGCTTTTGTTTGGCCATTCAATTGGAGTGGAATGTTGAACTGAAGTCCAAAGAGACTCTCTATAATTGAAACAACTGCTTCCAAAAAGAACTAGTTAAATTGGGTCCCTATATCACATTATTGACTTAGGTAACCCATGAAGTTTAAAAACTCCAATAAAGAAAACTTGAGCCACTTTACTAGCCGTATAAGGGTGAGAGAGAGGAAAAAAATGAACTTGGTCAATCTGTCTACTACAAAAAAAAACACAGAATATCCATTAGAAAGTGACAACCCTTCAACAAAGTCCATGGAGATGTCCAACCATGGAGAATTAACAACTGGCAGTGGTTGCAGCAACCCAGGTGGATGGATAGTTTCATAGTTACTAGTTTGACATACTTCACATTCTCTAACCAATCTTCTAAAGTCTTTGTGCATACCTTCCCAATAAAACTCCTTTGCCCTCTGTAGATTTTATTGTAACCCACATGGCCTGCTAGTGGGTCGTGGTGAATGTACTGCAAAATCTTAACTTAAATTGATGAAGAATGAATGACCACAAATCTGCCATTCCTCAGCAACAAGCCTTGTTGCATAGAAAAATGCTTTGGCCCTTCTTATCCCTGCTGCAGTTTAAAAACAATCTTAGAAATTTTAGGACATAAAGAATAACAGTCCTTTAATTCTTCAATCCACAAGGAGGTTGGAAAAGAGATGAGTGCAAGAGTTGCTGGCTCTTCCTCATTCCTTCTAGAATGAGCATCAGCCACCAGATTTTCCTTCCCTCTCTTGTAATCAACTATAAAATCATATCCAATCAATTTGGATATACACTTGTGCTAAGATTTAGTTCCAATCTTATGTTCTACCCAAAACTTCAAGGCTTGTTGATAAGTTTTAATCTTGAAAGGATGCCCCAACAAGTAAAGCCTCCATCTTTGAACTGCAGAAACTAGAGCCAGCAGTTCTTTCTCATATGTTGACAGAAGTACAGTCTTCCCTTTCAAAAACTTGTTGTAAAAGGAAATAGGCTAAGCTTCTTGCATCAATACAGCCACAAGCCCCACTCCAGAAGTATCACATTCAATAGTGAATGCTTTAGTAAAATCTGGTAACCTCAAAACAGGAATATTATTGACAGCCTTCTTCAACATTTCAAAAGTTGTAGCAGCTTCTTCACCCCAATGAAAAGAATTCTTCTTCAACAGTTCTGTTAATGGAGCTCCTATAGACCCATAGCCCTTTATGAATTTCCTATAGTAGCTTGTTAAACCTAAAAACCCTCTTAGAGACTTCAAGGTTTTAGGTATAGGCCACTGCAACATAGCAACTATTTTAGAAGAATCTATGTGCACCCATTTTCCAGAAATGATGTGACCCAGATATCTCTTTAGTACCAAACTTACATTTTGAAATCTTAGCATATAAAGTATGCTGCTTCACACCTCCAAGACAATTCTTACATGCATGAGATGGTCAATCACATTCTGACTATACACCGATATATCATAAAAGAAAGCTAACACAACTTTCTCAAAAAAGGTTTAAAAATGTCATTCATCAACTCTTGAAAAGTTGTAGGGGCATTTGTGAGGCCAAAAAGCATAACCAAGAACTCATAATGGCCTTCATGAGTTCTAAAGGTTGTTTTTTGGATATATGTTTATCTAACACGAATCTTATGATAACTAGCCCTCAAATCCAACTTGGAAAACACCCAGACTCCAAAAAACTCATCAAACAACTCATCAATGACAAGCATTGAAACTTGTCTTTGATGGTTTCTTGATTAAGTGCATGATTGCAAATTTCTATCAGCTTTCTTTACAAATAAAATAGGTGAAGAAAATGAACTCTGGCTGGGTCTTACCACCTTAGATTGCAACAAATCATGAACTATCTTTTCTGTTTTAGATTTTTTATAATAAGGGTACCTGTATAGCTTTACTAATACAGGAGTAGTACCCTCCTTGAGATTGATTGGATAATCAAAGGCACTTCTTGGTAGTAAGCCCACAGGTTCTGTAAAGACATCTTTGTACTTGCTGAGTAATTCAATCATCACACTTTTAGGATTCTCATCAGGTAACTTCTCATCCACATGCATCAACTGTAAAAACCACCCTTGTTTCCTCACAAAGTCAGACTTCAACCCTTTAGTGCCTATCAACACATTGACACTACCAGACTTCAGCCCTTGCAATCTCACCACTTCCCCCACCGAGTCTGAAACTCATAAACATATCTGTAAAATCCCACTGGATAGAGCCCAGAGTTTTAAGCCATTGCACCCCAAGGACTATATTACACCCCCTTAGAGTTAACACATGAAAATGCACTGAAGACTTTGACCCTTGGCTCAAGATCTTATCCCCATTAGCAACCCTGATTTGCAAGCTAGAATCTCTTTCAAACTTGAGTTTAGCTTCTTGAATCACAAAAGGATCCAAGAAGTTGTGTGCACTCCTCGAGTCTACAAAAATTTCCACAGCACATGTCCCAATTCTACCATGCAATCTCATAGCATTATTATTAAAACAACCTGAAATTGCATTGATAGAAACCTCTAAACCCCCCACCCTCATCTTCTTGCAATTCTTCAACACTAGCCAATTGCTGCAATTCAACCCTTGACCCCTCGCTGAGTCACTCTCTTCTAATACATGTTGTTACAGTTCATCATGCTCAACTTGCAATAAGTACAGTTCAATCTTTACACAAGTGGGCTGGACTCCACTTCTCATCACAATGATAATAGAAACTCTTCCTCCTTTTCCCATCCAATTGAGATGAGAAAATCTTCTTTATAAGCACATTACTCCTCTATATCTCAATACTGTCATCTCCCATTTCAGAATGATTTTTACTCAAATACACTATATTGTTCATCCAAGACTTCCTTGAAGCTAACAAATATTCCTCTTGAATCTTAGCAATGCCAAAGGCAGCATTCAAATTAATGGAATTGAGCATTCGAACAGGCAATCAAATCTCATCTTTCAACCCACTCATAAAATAACTCAACTTATGATTTTCAGACAATCCCTTTAATCTATTCGATAGAGCCTCAAATTGTGCCTTATAAATAGCCACATATGAGAATTGCTTTAAACGTGTCAAAGCCTCCATAGGATCATAGGGCCAAATCTGACTTGAAAGGTCTTTACAAAAGAACTCCAACTTGTAAAGATGCCACAATCAACAACATCTTGATACCACACAAGGGCATCGCCCTCCATGTGATATGAGGCTATCAAGAGATTGTGATTCATTGATAGTTGATGAAATTCAAAGTACTGGGCAGCTTTGAAAATCCACTCAGCAAGATTAGACCGATCAAAATGTGGAAAGTCTAATCTAATTCCCTTCAGCAACCTCTCCTCACGATACAACTTCTCTCATAAACCCCTTTTTCATGATTCTCTTCTCTACCCCCACCAGAACCATTGGGAATAGAATTAACTTCTTGGTGTTCTACTAAAGTTTGAAGCGTATCAGTAAGTTAGTCTAACTTGCCCGTAATGCAATTGATAGCATGATGATGTTCTTCCAACTATTTCACAATTGCTTCTTGCTACCTCAAAGTAACTTCTTGTTGTTGTTGTGCCTTCAGGGATGCTACACGCGTGTTCTCCACCATGAAAGGATCGTCATCTTCTAATACCAATAGTTATGTACCTGCTTTTCCACTAGCCAAGTAACCAGAATGGCGATCAAGAACAATTAAGAAACTCAAGAACAAATCAAGAACCCTTTCAAAAACTCAAGATGAAAACCAAGAAACTATTATCATTTCTTAGAATAAATTTTCGAGTAATCTTCAAAACTCCAAAATAGTTCACACTTAACATCCAAAAATTGAATTCAGAATACACTACAAGCATCTTTTTATACCTACGCCTACTATCATTACAACGCATCATTTTATTCCAAAAATACAACTCATACGACGTCGTATCTAGTGAAAACACTACTACCTATGTCAAGCTTCCACACACCGTTTCATTAAAGCTCTTCTATACACCGTTTCGATGTTCCAATTGCAGTTATTTTCTATTACATTCTTCCTTCCCGCCTTACAACCCAAAGCCTCTTACAGTTGTTTGCATGTAAGAAGTTAAATTTATATAATATCATATTTTGTTCAAGACTACCCATGACATGAGCCCTCTAATAGCCTCAGCTATGGATTCATACGTACGTACCACTTCTTATCATCTAGCTAACTAGCCATGTTTGCCCATTTTTAATTGGTTTGATCTTTACGCTTTTTCACTAGCTATTACAAGGTGACAATATCCCATCCTTCCACCCTTTTGCATGAGATTAAGCGACTCTTTTGTCGAGAGCTCTCCTCATAAGTCATATATAATATACTTCCTTATCCATGAATGCGAGTGAGAAAATCAACATCCACAACTCCAACATAGACAACTTCAGTACACATGCATCCTAGTATTGTTATCAGATTTTTTGCCTTGAGTCACGAAACTTGATACCGATATCAATATTAATTAGGATATATATATATATATATATATATATATATTGTAAGGGGATTTTTCCCTCACTTATAAGCCCACTAGGCACTCAGCCGAGACTAATGGGCATTGCCCCGATACCCAACCCGGGGTCCAAACTTGCTCACAAAGCAACTCGTCTGCAAGGGAAAGTAAACAATGATGGTTGATGGGACAGATAGGCCTAACGCCACTCGACCGCGTTCCACTCATGGCGACTCGTACAGGACAAAACAGAAAAGATAGAAAACCTTTGACCTTCTGGCAAGGGAATATCAACGGACTACTGATGACGCTAGCAAAGTAAAGCAAATCGGGGAACCACATCGTATTAAAGGTACCACTACCCAAGCAACACACTACATTATTGGCGCCATCATAAAGGCAAGCCTTATTTAAAGAACTCTGACAAAAGGAACTATAAAAATAACATGGGCTCCACGGGGCAGGCACGATCTATCCCACCAGACTCCCGGTATAAATAGCAACTTCCAAGTATGAAAAATCTCTCTAGACTCTCTCATTATTTACAAGCTTTCAAAATACTCTACTAACTTTAGCATCTGAGACTCATCGGCCTCAAGGCCACCCTCTCCCCACTTCTTTCTTTTTCATTTTTGCAGGCCCAATTTTGAAGACAGGAGTTGTTGAAACCTGACCCAAAGGTATACGGAACACGACATTAACAGTGGCACCGGACAGTTATTATAAATATTGTAAGGTTCAACATTTTATACATCCATCTTTCTTTTATTTTAGATCCTAAAGTTTGGACATAAATTCTATCTAGGATCATAACCAAATTCATTTTTATTCTAGGGATATATATATATATATATATATATATATATATGATGACAAATTGGAGACAATCTGTCACAAATATTTCACTTAAATCTAAGCTGGCATTGTAATTGGTAGAGAACTAGTTAGTTACTCATTTTAGTTACTACGTACCTTTACCGTTAGTTCAAATACAAAGAATTACTGACTTTTTCTTTCAAATCTTTTTAAGATTTATTTAAATTAGGGATGGGCAACGGGGTCATGCCCCGCCCTGCTGGGGGGGCGGGATAACCCCAGTGGGGCATGGGAGGGAGGAAAAACCCTAACTCCCACATGGTGGGGTACCCCCGCCCCGCACTATGGGGGTATCACCCCTAGCTCAAATTATTTCATAGTACCAGAGTGAATACCTTAGATTTACGCTTTTATCCCCTACATAATGGCTTCAATGGTCTCTGTCTCATTAAGTGTTGAAGATTCAAGTCAATATCGTCTTAATTACATAGTCTATGATAATTTTTATATTTTGCAAGGCCAAGCTTTTTCACAAATTTAGCCGAACAGAAAACATGATCTAACATAACATTATAAAATGCATGACGCGGTACATCGATCTAGTTAATTATTTCTCTCCAGCCTGTTGAATCAAAATAATTGCATATATAGGATTTAATTTTATAAATGTGTTAAATGTACGTATTAACACTCATATATTATTTCTCTCCAGCCTGTTGAATCAAAACAATGTGTTAAATGAGAAATATTTTTGTAAAATATCTTATAAAAGTAATATAATTTTATAAAATACTCTTCATTTAACACATTGTTATACAATATATTATACAAAATATTATGAGTATATCATTACTCATAATATATAGCCAAGTTACATTAACATATGGTTATGTCAACTCGAAGGTGGACGTACAAGTGATGAAGATAACACATGCACATGACGACCCCATTCAAATGTACGTATTAACTTCGACCTAGTATAGACATTTTATATACTATATATGATCAATCATGTCGCACGTGCATGCTCCTCTCATCGTCATCAATATCCGAGCGAACCACCCTCCCGCCTCAACCGACTCATTCATTTATGACTTTAGGAGCTGTTTAAACAGTAAATTGATGTGAAAGTTAAAAATTAAATAAAATATTATTTTTTAATATTATTATTATTTTAAAATTTAAAAAATTTAAATTATTAATTATATTTTGTATGAAAATTTTTTAAAAAAATTATAATAATAAGATAAATAAAATATTTTAACTATCTAAACGGAATATATAATTGCAAATCATGTAAACCCAACTTTTCCCAAAACTGCTTATAATTGTACTGCTGCATGCATGCATGCATGCCCTCCTCTCCATGTTACTGTGTCTCTTACTAGCTTTTTCGTTGAGTAATACTACTCATCATTTTAACTTTCATCATTTTATGATGTGGCATTAGGTGATTGAAAATTATTTATTATATTTTACTTGTAAACTTATCATCTAATGACACATTATGGGATGTTGAAAAGATGATGAGAATTAAGATGATAAATAAATTTTATCTTTCTCGTTTTCTTTTTTTCTTTTTTTATTTCTTTTTTGGTTCAATATATATATACGGGGCCGGGCGAGGCTCTGCTTATCGGCGACTCCTAAAGTGATTTATTATAGCCTCATGAGCCCCATTGCAGGTACAATGGTGCCAAAGACAAGGACATGAATCCGAGCTGGGAGCCATACTTAATGCACGCCCATGACCAATTAGATCCCCAACATGAAGTCGAGGGCACTTTACTTTTCATTTGTGTTTGAAGGAAATATGTTCTGCTGGTATTAGTTGTTTTAATTTCTATTAAAGTTTAATGGTTTAGTTCTTTGAAGTGGAAACGCATATATGTAGTGTGAATCAAATGTCTATGTACTGATCATGTTATTATTCATCAGTTCGTAGCTAGGTCAACTCATGTGCTGCACTCACTCATCTCTACGATCGAGTGTCGACGCGCGCGCAAGTGCAGAATCAAGAAAATAGGCCGACAAGTTGGCTAGGTCAAGAAAGTAAACTTTGTGGCAAAGGTGCCAAATATACCATGGACACTGTTATCCTACTGTCATCCTATTATGTAATATGTGACATATTTATTATCATTAGATGATTATTTATTATCATTAACTATGATAAGAGTATGATCGAGTATAGAATTATTCTAAATTAATTATTGAAGAAAATATAGGAATTTTATAATTATGACGTTTACAATATATATATATATATATATGTATATATATATATATATCATCAATACGTTCTCAATACTTTCTAAAAGTTGCCATACATGCCTGCCAATGACTCCTTTAAGCTTAATTTGATGGGGCAAGATCTGCTCAAATGTCTCGATCTCACTCTCTGGTAAAATCCAAATTATCAAATAAAACAAAAAAATCATCTGAAATGGTGAATTATATCTCAACTACATTCAAATGATTTTCTAAGTTCCATAGGATTGGAGGTGGGGGGACCAAGGGAGTCTTTTGAAAAGTCCTCGAGAGTCTTCCATCTTGCAACTATAGAAGCCATCATCTCATCCCTTCTGATTTTGACAAAATTGTTAGTTCAAACCTCAAACCAGAAACAAACCCACAAGTGATCTAGGCCTCTACCCTTCTGATCCACAACGATCATGGTCAGAAAGACACCCATAAAACTCATCTTCTCATGTCTCTCCGTCCTTGCTTACTCCTCCACATGCAGTACTACTACTTCTCATTCTTCTGGTGCGGTTAAGGAAAGAGCTGGGATCAAAGGATTTTTCATTTTTGGAAGTTCTCTGGTTGATAATGGCAACAATAACTACCTCCAGAACTCAATCGCCAAGGCTGACTACTTGCCATATGGAATAGACTTCCCTCTTGGGCCAACAGGAAGGTTTACAAATGGAAAGAATGTGGTAGACCTTCTAGGTGACCACCTTAAGCTGCCTTCATTCATTCCTGTATTTACTGACCCCTCTACTAAGGGAAGTAAGATTGTTCACGGTGTAAATTATGCTTCTGGTTCCTCCGGTATTCTTGATGATACAGGCTCGCTTGTGGTAAGATACAAGATTATCTGATCTTCACCCTCATTTTCTTCTTCTTCCTTTTTCTTCTTCTTCTTTTCTTTTGTTGAAGGGTGATATCTGTCATAGCAGCATTCAATCATTGAAGTAATGTTGACGTAAAGGATAAAAAAAGTTTTCCATCCCTCCCTGTTCATTTTTCTTTTCTGCCATCATGGCAAATTGTCCCTTATTCAGCCAAAAATCTGCAGAAGTTTAATTTCCATATAAAAGACCTTCTATTTGTAATATATAAACGGTTAAGAGAGAGAGAGAGAGAGAGAGGTATGTCTAGAACCTTACTATATATAGCACACATATATATATAAGCTGCTAAATCATTTAAACTTGTGTCTAGAACTTGTCTTCTACCTTCTTCCATGTAGTTCTTCTTTCTTTTAAGAAGCAAAAGGCCATAAATTAATTAGATTTTTCATAGCTCATTAAAGACCAAACATAAGCAGAAAGATGAATCTTAAACTTGGAAAAAATGGGATTATGTTTCAGGGGCAGGTGATCAATCTGAATCAACAAATCAGGAACTTTGAGAAGGTGACCTTGCCAGAATTGGAAGCTCAAGTGGGGTGTAGAAGTGGAGTGGTGCTTCCCAATTACTTGTTCATTGTGGGAACTGGGGGAAACGATTACTCATTCAACTACTTCCTGAGCAAATCCGACAGTAATGTCAGTCTTCAAGCCTTCACTGCCAATCTAACTGCAGCACTGTCTCAGCAATTAAAGGTTAGTTTGAAAAAACAATTGAAATGATTTGATATAATTCATCGTATTATATTATATCATATTATAAATTTATTTTTATTATAAAATAAATCTGATTAAATCATATTTATTTTATATAATTTTTTTATTTATATAACGATTCTTTTAAAATTAATCCAACCCATGAAAATATTTAACATAGTTTTTATAAACATGTAGATGAAGTACTGATGATCTTTTGCTATATACTCCGCACAAAACAGATATAACCAAGGTGGTTGTTTTTTCTAGTTCTAACACAATGGACTATATATTATATTTAGAAATTTTCTAATCACAAAAAATTTTATAAAAATAAATTTATAAATTGACGTGATTTGATATGATTCGTTAGATTGTAAAATTATTTTTATTATAAAATAAAATTAATATATATCATATAAAAATAAATTAAAATTTATTATTATGTCTCTCGGTAGCTATAGTATTTTTCTATCAAACTATTTGATGAATGCCACATCCGATCCGTTTATGTCTAATGTCACAACATTGTTTGGTATAAATGCCCGTTTATTTAGTCTAAAAATAAACGTGTCGTAGTATCATGTTTGGGAACATCTGTCCCTACCTTACGTACGTGTAAATTTTCAAGCCCAGAACTCTGTCTTTCGAATTCATTAAGTAAAATGCTGGGGACCGATGAATTGACCCCAAATTGACCATATTTGTTTTATTTTTTAAAGAAAAAATTAATGATTAAGGAAGTTTTTAATAGTGAATTGGTATTTTTTTAAAAATAATACGTTTAAAAATATTTAAAAAATATGTAAAGAAAAAGAAAATAAAAATAACAGTTCTTCTATGCACAGTCGTCTCATGTAGACGATGTGCAGTCGGCTGATGTCAGCTGAAAAAAAAATAAGAAAGAGAAAAAGAAAGGGAAAGAGCCAAATACGAATACGAAAATAGAGACTCTCACCTTTTGCTCCACAACATTTTTGGCTTGCTAAATCTCACTTCTTCATTATCGACAACATATTATTTGGATATTTGGTTATAAATTCTTACTTTCTGTCTTGAATTCTTATAAAACTCAAGTTGCATGCCCTCCCCCACTATCGCTTACGCCACATGCTATTGGAGACAATCAACCCTCACCCATTCTCACGGCATCTCGCTATCATATTTTGATTTAACAAAAGAATTTGTGAACAAAATTATGGAAATTCGAAGCAACCATATGTGGTTGTACTTAATGCAAATAATCAATGAAGATTCTACATTTACAAAAACCCATGTTTATATTTTGCTTCAAAATTCTCAGGAATCTAAATTAGGAAAAGGGTTCCAAATCAAGAGAGCAAACAACAAAAGATCTAGAACCAAAATAGGAATCAATGGGTGAACATTACTTCCCATACGTTTCCTTGTCATCCTCTTCCTGACATAATTCCTCCTTTGTTCTTCTCCCCACTGAGCTTCCTCCAGTCCCCTGGCAAGAATCAATGGTGGAGGCTGTTGGAATGGACACTTGGATCTCCATGAGGTCTCAGGAAGCCCAAATCTGGAGACCCTTTTGAGGAAAGAGCGAAAACCCACCTTAGATGAAGAGGAGGGAAGGTCGAGAAGAACTCCATGCAGAGAATTGGAGGTGAGAAGTCGGGATGAAGGGAAATGGAATGGCTTTACATTTCGAAACACAGAGAGGAAGGAAGGGGCTTCGGTGGAGAGAAATATAGCTTAGGGTCTTCGAAACACAGAGAGGAAGGAAGGAAGGAAGGGGCTTCGAGGGAGAGAAATTTCTTGAGGGTCTAAGAAAAACAGTGAGGACGGACGGAAGAGGCAGCTGGGGAGAGAAACGGGGAGAGGGATCGAAAAACACAGAGGTCTTCGGGGAAGGAGAAACACAGAAGATGCTTCGAAACTTGGAGAGAAGGAAGGAGGGCTGGGAGGAAATGGGGCAAACTCAATAAAATCAAAACGGCGTCATTTTTAATTCCATGTCAGCAGCCGTTTGTAAGCCGTTTACCTAAGGCGACTGTAAGTAGCATTTTTCTAAAAATAAAGATTTTTAGTCAACTATCGATAGCAGGACCCATTCATTAATGAGTAATGTTAGCACCCAAAAAGAAATCAGAAATACTAAATCCACTGAAAAAGTGTCTCGAATATATGTTTCAAAACAATTTATTTATTTATTTAATGATTAAGGAATTATTTTTTATTAATAATATAAATTTTTTATTTTTTAAAAAAATATTTATAATTATTAAAAAAATACATGAAAAATAAAAAAAAAATAAAATAAATGAAACACATTTATTGGGACACACTTTTGAGATACTTTTTCGGTGGGTGGGTGTAGTGTTACTCAAAAGAAAATGACGCCTAGCTAGTACCAACTTGTCTTTCAAACTTCAATAAAAATGTCATCCTTGCGTTATAATAATACCATCATGAACTTTTTCGATGTAGTTTAATTGAAAGTTAAGCATTTGAATGAACTCATTTTTTTATGAGTTGAGTTTAGTTGAACTTAATTTTTCATGAAAAATAGTGAGTTGAGTATTAAAGGAAATTATGTGGAGTCCATCTAAACTAATTTTAAAGTCTGTTTGGATGTTAAGAAGAGTTTAGTACTTTTTATGAGAAGTTGAAAAAGATTGTGGATCCACATATAAAGATGTGTTAAGTTGAAAAAGGTTGTATATTTCTATGTGTAAGGAAGTTTTGAGTTGAAATGAATTTAATAATTTGAGAGTTGGGTGCTAGTTCATGACTTCAAAGTTAGGAGTTTAAATAAGAACATAAGTTGAAACTATATATTTGTAGTAGTAAAGTCTGGCCTCTGGATTATAAGATGAGTTTTTGACTAACTGAATACTTTGGAGGTACTGTGGAGATGAGCTCAACTTTGGAGCAGTAACTATGGTTCAAACGGGATATTTCACTGCAAGGAGAAGCTCCTATGATAACACCAGGAAGAATTACTATGCTGGTCGTCCCTAGCTCCTCGTTTGATGAGGAAAATAAATAGAATTGGTCAAAGATCACGTTAATTAAGTAAATTTATTAGTTTCAATCTTTTTATTCTCATCTATCTTCAGAGATGAAAAACTCGTTCAAAAAATCTAATAGCATTTTTGCATAACAAAAATTTACAAAAAAAAAAAAAAAAAAAAGTAGACTTATTAAGGGCTTTTGTTGTAAAATTATGGATCAGTTTAATTTAAATATTTGGGAAGAGAATTAATATTGAGATACATATTTTTAGTGTTTACTACTTGTGATTGGACGAATAATTTCTCGAGGAGATCATGCAAAAGTTATTTTGAGTTAAAAAATATGTTTATATGGAGATTCTTTTTATTTAACAAACATCATAGGAAAAAATCAAACGCTTCAGATCTGATTCTTCACCAGAGACTTTTTTATCATTCTTCCTTTCATTTCTCTCTACCATCCATCTACCCACCTTGTCTATCAAGGCAGTTCTTTTTGTTTAGTTTTATTTTACTTTTTTAAGGTTGAAAAAAAAACATCTACAACTTTCCGGCAACTCCTGAGAGATACGTGCGGCACAAGCAAACTCCAGGGCCGTAACTCGTTCAGATGAAAGTGACATTTTTGCAAAAATCACAGCATGTAGTTGTCACGAGCTGCCCACATCTACATGTGGTTCTCACGTGTCACCCTTTCTAACAGCTCTTCTCGCCACAAGTGTCGGATCACCGAACTCTCCACCACTATATCTTTTTAGATTTGACCTTTGTGGCTAAAAAGAGACAAGCGTGTTACCTTCACACATCTTCATAGATTTCGAAATCTACCGGAATTGGTCCAAACTATAATCCGTCATTTTTTCCATCTATCTTACTGTTTTCCTTTTTGGTTTCCTTATTGTTAATTTTTTTTTAAAACAAAAAAATTTCGTCTCTTAGATTTTTATCTGTAGAGGTTGAGTCATCTCTTTCTATAAAGAGTGAGGTTGAATCTCTATTTAGACAGAGAGTACCGTCTCTTAGACGTTTTTCTGTAGAGAGTATCAACAGTAGTGAAGACCAGACTAATTACAAAAGGAAATAGTATACTGGTAGAGCTCTAAATGCATTATTTTGATTTATGATGTCATGTTTGACATAGAGACATTCCAAAATGTATCCAGTCATATATGCAAGTTTTTTTTACCAATAAGCAATGACATTTTCCCGTTAAAAAAAAAAAAACAAATAAACCTAGTCTTCATATTTGCAAGATCATAAGTAGTTTGCTGTAATGCACAATCTAATGAATTACATTAATTAATTCGCATCAATTTTTATAAATTTATTTTTATAAAAAAAAAAATTATTAGACCAAATATTTTTCGTTAAACGTTTATAATTGATGCAGAAGTTGTACAATTTGGGGGCCCGGAAGTTTGTGTTGATGTCAGTAAACCCAATCGGATGCAGTCCTATGGCTATGGCCATGATAATCATGACAAACCGTCGCTGCATACAAGGTCTGAACCGGGCGGCTCACCTCTTCAATACTTACTTGAAGTCCCTCATAGATACCAGCAAGCCACTCATGCCTGGTTCTACTTTTGTTTACGTAAACTCTTACAAGATTATCAGGGATATTATCAAAAACCCCATTTCTAAAGGTAAATTATATATAATTCCTTTATTTTATTAACCCAGTTATTATATACGCATTAATTAGAATGAGAATTGGGGTTCTAATTGATCATGAGGCATGCTTTACAGGTTTCAAGGAGACGAGCAGCCCTTGTTGTGAAGTGGCATCATTGAGCGAAGGTGGGAATGGTGTATTATGCAAAAGAGGTGGGAGAGCTTGTGCAGAGAGGAGCAGTCATGTGTTCTTTGATGGACTACATCCAACTGAAGCTGTTAATATTCAGATAGCAAGCAAGGCCTATGAATCTGACCTCAAAACCGAAGTCTACCCAACTAACATAAAAAATCTAGCCAAATCTTATGTTTCTAATTGACGTACGTGTTGGTTCATCGCGTGCTAAATAATCGAACTTAAAGCTTGAATGTTTTTCTCATGTACTACTCTGTGTGGCTACTGATTTTGTGATTTTCTTAGGAGGTTTGGGAATGTTTATGTTTCTTTTCCTTCTGCTGGCCATTCTCTTTCCAACTTCAGGAATTAGAAACTTTTTTATGAACCTATGATGTTACTTTGCTTGCAAGTGATGTGGAGGTTGACTATCAATGGCCTCTCTCTCTCTCTCTCTCTCTCTCTCTCTCTCTCTCTCTCTCTACGGCCAATTAATGGTGGCCTGGTTCATACCCTGCACTGTTGTTGCTTATTTGGATAATAAACTACAAGCCGTGAGTAATTCTAACTGGAAAGTTATAGCGTGGACAACAAAAGAAGAAAAAAAGTTTATTGAGAAAGCTCAACAAAAGAGGGTAGAAGATTTGAAAGATATACTATGGTCAGATGGTGTTCTACGAATACTTTTTTGTTTGATTCTGAAGACCCCCATGAATATTATTCGGATGTTGTTGTATTGAATTTGTGATCATGCACAAAATACGTACTATCATTACCATATCCTTAAAGCTTAAGGATAGTTACCATCAGTGACTTATAAATTAAGTTTTACTTATCTGTAAACTTTCTTTGTGTCAAAATAGTAGAGAGATCAGAAATATACGTAGACAGCTTTTTGGAAAACTCTCCTTCCGTTCAGCCACTTTCATTATCTTATAAATTCCATCTATACAGAGAAGTATATGCTATATACGGAGTCTAACTGATTCTTAATATTCAGTATCTATACATGGTAAGATGATTTGTACAACTAATATTAATAGAGTCCTAAATTATATAAATTCCAAAAATTGTATATGGTAACATCTCCTCTCAAATTGATGCTGGCACAACAAGAAATAGAACATTTTCCGGCGATCACTTTTGCTGGGATAAGGCCATGAAATCACCGCGCTATACCTTTACCAGCGATATCCACATCGCCGGACATTCGCCGGTATTAAACCTCCCCTTCTAAGCTACCCGAACATCAGCCAAAAATTGCCGCTAAAAATCAATCATTTCCGGCGATATTTTTCACCCCAAATAGTATAACATATCGCCACAAATGTCATCTACGATTCAGTACTAATCGTTGGGAAATATTAATTCCAATGCTTATACATCGTCGCTAAAAGTTCCAAAATCGCTGCAAAAACCCCTTCCCAACGTTTTCAAAATAATGCTGCAACTGACTTCACAGTTACAAAACACTTCTTGCGGCGATTACAATTTGCCGGTAGTTATATTTTCCAGCGCTTTCTAAATCGCCAGTATTAAGTATTTTGTTTAGACAACCCAGACGCAGCGACTGTTAAATCGCCGCTTATGTTATTTTACCAGCGATTTTCTAATCGCCGCAATTGTATTTTTGGTTTACTGAAATCGGTTGCAATGATCATAAAATCGCTGGTAAAGATTAATTTGCAGCGATTATAAAATCGCTACAATTGAGTTTTTGGTGTTGATAACTCATTTGCAATGATTATAAAATCGTGGGTATATGTGATAATGCAGCGATTTTAAACTCGCCGTAATTGTCCCTTCTGTTTTCCTTGTTCAATTGCAGCTTCTGTTAAATCACCGCAATTGATAAACTACCAGCGAAATTGAATTGCCGGTAGTTGATTTAACAGTGCGGCAATAATATTTCACTGGAAAGTTATTGAAAGTTACCGGATAACTCATTTAATCATATTATGGACCCTGTTCTCTTTTACTGGGTGTCGTTTTTGCTTGTTCCTAGAGGCAACATTCAACATTCAAACAATCTCGCATCCAATCATTCAAATTGAACACTAAAAATACATCATAAAACTAGTCCATCAACAAATATATATATATATATATATACACACTAGGGTGGTGCATTATATTCTCATATCAAATACAAACTGAGCTAGCTACATATTAAATACTAGATAAACATCACAGTTATAGCAGATTGTTTAACTCTACTATCTACCGAAATAACTACTACCAAGTTCCACAACTCTATTAAAGTGGGACCGTCCCTCAACATTGGCACCCAACAGTTCTACATATCAGCTTTGATAGAGAAAGGTGGTGATTTCATAGATATAGCACTATCACGTGACTTCTCATACTCCTCATCCGTGTATTTGACAAAATCAACAGACTGCACAACATTAAGGAAAACTAAAAAATTCAGTTATATGAAAAGAATAGATTTAACGGAGCATGTTTAGAAGAAAACCTATAACATCCAAAAAAAAAAGTAGTAGAAAGATAAGTAGAGTAAAAGTACCAATGCACAAAGATGAAAGTAGATGTGAAATATATATTGTTGCTTTCTAGGCAAAGGAATAGTCACTTGTTAGCAGAATACCATTTACAACTCTAACCTGTAATGTCGTACAATTATTCACTCGTGGCATTTCACGAAAACTTAAAATAATAACAACTTATGCAATTTTTTTTGATAATGTGGAACCACCCCAAGGTAGGGCCATATGGACCATCCCTAGGTTATAAGCCCTAGATTCACAATCCCACCCACTAGAAGATAGCAATTATGAACTTATAGAAAATATACTTGAGTGGCAAATTAAAAATGGAAAAATAAAAGGGCAAACAATCATGCAAAGCAATTAATACTCTTATCAACCCTTTTTCCTGACAACCTACGACACTAAAATAGAAACACAACACACAAATCTCCTTAAGCCCCAGGCAGTCATA
This sequence comes from Juglans microcarpa x Juglans regia, assembly GCF_004785595.1. Lineage (NCBI taxonomy): Eukaryota > Viridiplantae > Streptophyta > Magnoliopsida > Fagales > Juglandaceae > Juglans > Juglans microcarpa x Juglans regia. The sequence goes on along the minus strand of NC_054608.1, from coordinate 847,417 downwards.
GAGACAGTACAACATGCTTTTGCATTAAGGTAGCAAATAGAATTTATACCATCCATACCAATTGTATCAAGGCTTGTTGAAATAGGTATAATATCCACGTGAGCACACAAACACATGTGAGGGTCAGAATCCTAGAATGCCACAAAATGCAGCAGGTATTCTCACCCCACCAACACCACCAACACCTGCCATATATATACTGTTAGTAAGAAAGGCTTAATCAAATATTAAAATAATTAGCTTGCTCAAGGATTTAAAATATGATCAAGCATCACAACAAAAAAAGATACAATTTTTAAACAGATGGGATAACATAAAGAATGCTACAGGACTTGAAACTAAATTTTTATTGGAAAAATAAAAATTTACTTACTAAAAGTCATGAGGTACAGAACACACAATGACTCTTCAAAAATCATGAATAGGTATTTTAGTTGTTTTTTTTATAAGTATAGGTATTTTAGTTGTTTAAGCATAATTAAAAGTTGGGCCTTCGTAAACAGAATTTTTGGTCATCACAACCAGCTAAAGACTATGGAAAGAACAAAAAATGAGTGATCAGGAAACTACATTAATAACACCACAAGGCTAGCTCCACCAATAAATATACTCAGAAGCAGTGTAATAAGTCTCACACTTCATCTTTTTTCTATATAGGTAAAGCAAAATAAAATTTTATTGATTCAATTAAATAGGTGTTTCCCAAAGGAAGTATACATGAAAAGGAACTAGACGTCTCGCGTTTCATCTTTATACTAAGTAGTAAAAGAATTCTAAGATGCCAGGAAAAGGAAATGGAAACCAAAAACAACAAAACATGCAAAGAATGAACCCAATTGCCTTAACTATCAATCAAACAGAAAATTTTAACCCGAAGAGCCTTTTAGCCATTTCGCTAGCATCGACAATGTATGTGGTGATACTAAAAAGATTTAAGGGAACATAAATAAGCTGTTGAAAGTTGTACACATGCTCACCCAATGAGAAGTCAACAAAAGCTGCAGCCAAAGCCACAACAGCTCCACTAAAGGATCCCTAATGAGTCTTCCAGATGCTGCAGGATTTTTGGATGTACCATTATGCTTATTTTCTCCACTAATACTGAAAATAAGACGTGCCAAAATAAAAATGACATTATTAAATCAATAAAACAACAAGACAGGGAAAAACTAGAAAACAAAAAATAAACAAAGATAACGAGTGGAACATGCATATCTTCATCCATGGCAAACATTACTCTAAGCAAAATAAATTTTAATGGGATTCAAAATAGATGTTTATTATAGCCACGGGAAGGATCAACAATGTCCAACCCAATGTGAAATTGCAACAAATTAAGTAAGTAGACAGATATATCCATAAGCTAGTTCGTCCACAACAGTTTTTTCAATGCAAGTGGCACCTCCTTCGACAACAGTAGTAACCATGGGAGATGTCCAAGAAAGCTTTTTCATGTGTCTTCAAGAAGTCCGAATGACCAAATCCAGTCTCATGCCCATCTACATCAAATCTGAGCAGTCAGTCCAACAGTACATCATGAGCATTATATATATATATAAATATATATATATATATATATATATATATATATATATAATGCTCATGATATATACACTCGCCAGGGAGGGCGAGAATAGGGCAGCTATAGGTTCAAACCCCAGGGCCGAGAGTGGTAAGTTCGCAGACCCCTGAGATGCGACGGTCGGTGTTGTCCTAGGACAAAATGAGTTGGATAAATAGATCCAATTCAACAATTAGTTTCAGGTCGGGTATGCCGCCTGACATAGTTAATGAGGAAGACTGTGCTTTTGAAGCAACAGAGTCGCCTATGCTGGGATCATGGAAGATTTCAAAACTTGATGTTAGCACGATCTATCGAACTAATTGGTTTGAAAGATCCTTACACACACAATTTTACGTGCGTACTGTTGAACAAACTTATGCTATTTCCAAAACTCAAGAAAAATGTTATCAGTTTCCAAAAGAACAGATGACAAAATTCTTGCAGCAAGGTTTTAGATATATTCATATTGGATCTGCCCAAATTGCTGTCAAACCTTTAACAAGGAGAGGTATCAATGCGTCCGTATTATTTTGTTTAAGGGATGCCAGATTCAATAATTTTGAAACAAGTATTCTCGGAATGATCCAATCCTATTTAACGGATGGACCAGTCCATTTTAATTGTTATCCAGATTTAACTCTTGCCATTGATGATGAACATATTTCAAAATGTTTAACTTTAAACATTTTAACTTCTATATATGATATGCTTAAGGGTAGCAAACCCCTTACTTTGATTTACAGGATTTATTATCGTCTTTTAAAAACGAGTTTAAATCCAAAAGCAATTGCAAAACCCATCTAGGAAAAAACTCTTCTGATTCAGAGTTCAACCCCAAATGCGGATGTTTCAACTCCAAAAATGATTTTTTGGAAAGATATCATTCTTCCCAAAGAATGGATTTTAGAAGAAGAGGCTCCTCCTATTCCTCGAAATCCTGTTGACAGTTACCCAAGTAACATTCAACAGTATTTGGATGGAACCATTAAAATTAGTTTTGATCAGTCTAGATCTCCAGGGCTAAGAAGAAATTCTTATGCTGGATCTAGTTCTTCTTTTACATGGTCAAAAATTTCAATAAGAAGAGACCAAAATCTCAAACAATTTCTGGAAGATTCTGTTAAAACAGCCCAACCTATTAATCCTATTTTAAAACTGAAAGGACTCTTTCCGTCCTCTCAAGTTACTTTTACTTTTTACACAGCACAGGATGCTGGTTCCTCTAAAGACCAGCCTATTCATAATGAAGCCGATAAAGAAGACAGCTCATCTTTATCACCTACAGCTTCAGATATGGTAGTTCCTGTTGCACCACAAGTTCATCACAGTTTAACTGTGTTGAATAAACCATTTGCATTTGATCTTGTTTATCTTTTTTAAGAATACAAACTTTCAAAAAACAGTGCTAGGCGAAAAACCTATCATATAAAGTATTCTGAAAAAGAAAAACGTGTTAAACAGAAATGGAAAGAAGAAATGAATAAACAGCAAAAGCATATTCTTTTCTTCGATTTTGTTGAAAATATTTATGTTTCTAACAATACTTTGAATGTTGTTAGAACTGATTTTGTCAAGGAAGAAAGCAAGATGGTAGTCCAGTCTAGCCATCCGCCTTTGGAGACTGTCCTCATCACCCACAAAGGGGTTGAGATATCTGCTTCATCTTTCAAAATCTCAGAAACTGTTTCCAGAGATCCTGAGAATGACAAGATTCTCAAAGAAACAAAAAAGGTTATTTCTCAAAATAACTTTGTGAATCTTGCTCTTCATACGATCGGACAACAGCTAGATCGGATTGAAGAAAATGTTGAAAAACCTGATTCTATTCCTTTGGTTTTGACTACAGATCAACCAAAGAAAATAATTGAAAAACCTTTGATTATCTTACCTAAAATTCGAGCCAAAATTGATTTTAAAAATCCACAGGCAAAAACTTTAGATAAAATTCATCAAATGCTTAATGATCTGAAAAGAGAACAGCCTTCTACTAGTGCTTTGTCTAACAAAGAAATAGAAGAAGAAGTTCTTGTTGAAGCTACAGATGAGTCTTCTAACGATCACTCTTCTGAAGAAAATGATCTTGATTTACTTGAAAAGAATTTTCAAGATATTGTTTTAAAACCTGAAATTGCCAGATTCTCTTCAAAAGGACCCAAACCAATGAGTCTGACGAAGAACTGGTATTCCAGGCCTACCCCTCCTAATTTACAGTTTGAAGAAAAAGTTTTTCAAAGCCAATCTTCTTACTCTGCTGACAAGGTTTACGAATGGAATATTGATGGTTTCTCTGAACAAGAGATCATGAATACCATGAGTAAAATGTCCCTTTTAGCAAATGCTTATGTGAACAACAATATCAGACAACCTGATATTGTTAAGATTTTAACACAAGGATTTTCCGGTGTTTTAAAAAACTGGTGGGATAAACACCTAACCAGAAATGTCAAGGAAACCATTCAAAACGTTGTTAAGTGTAATGATGAAGGGTTACCTATTTTTTATGAATCCATTGAATCTGCCCAATCTGATGGAGTTAATACTTTGATCTATACAATTTTAAAGCATTTTATTGGCACACCATCTGATATAACTAGCCGCATCAGCGACCAGTTAAATAATCTCAGATGTCTGATTATAGATGGTATCAAGATGTTTTTATTTCTAAAGTAATGCTTCGTAATAATAGTCAGAAGCCTTACTGGAAGGAAAAATTTATTGATGGTTTACCTCGCTTATTTGCTTACAAAGTGAATGATGAACTTACTATTGCTAGGTCTCTTAATTACGACGCATACACCTATGGTGATATTTGTGCAGTAATCAAGAAACTTGGTATTAGTATGTGTAATGATCAAAGGATGCTCCGAGAGCAGATGAGAAATAGCAAGAAAGCCAAATACGAAATGAGAACATTTTGTGAACAATTTGGACTTCCTGCTATAGCTCCCTCTTAAAGGAAGCACAAGTTTTCTAAACCTCATGGCGGTATTAGGAGAAAACCCCGTGATGAATTTTACAAAAAAACTTATAAAAAACCATTTTCTAAGCCATTTTCTAAGAAAAAGAAATCTAAAGATTTTTCTCAAGGAAAATATTTTATTTGTGGCAATCCAGGACATTTCGCTGATAAATACCCCAGAAAGCCAAAAAAGATAAAAAAATTAAAAAAGAGGTTTAATCAGTTGAATATTGATAACAATGATAAAGAAGAACTATTTCGACTCCTAGAAATAGCTTCGTCTTCATCATCTGATATCCTTGAGTTCAGTTCTAGTGATTCAAAATATCACTCAGAAACTGAATCTCCAGATTCTACTGGTCCTAAACTAGGTTGCAATTGTAATGATACTTGTTGCCAGAGAAAGGGTAAGATAATTCATGTCTTGTCCAAATCTGAAGAACAAGAAAACCTATTGTTAACTTTGATTTCTCAAATAAGAAATCCTGAGCTTAAGGAAGAATATCTTCTTAAGTTAAGAAAGACTATGGCTCGCCAAGAACCAGAGTCTTCTAAGCAAAGGATTAGTTTTCAAAAAACCTTGGAAAGATTTCAAAAGAAAAAATCCAAGGAAATTTCTACAAATGATTTACAACACGAAATAAATCTTGTTAAAAAAGAAATCGTTGAACTCAGATCCGAGGTTAACAACCTTAAGTCTAAAAATGAGATTTTAAAACAAGAATTTTTAGTGTTTAAAATTGATAAACAACTTGATCAAGATATTCCTTCTGACAATGAGCAAACAAACGATTCTGGTTCAAGCCAACATGAGTTAGCCGTTGATAACCAGATTTGTTTGATCCATCATACGGATCAGATCTGAATTGTATTCAGGAAGGACTCATTCATAGTAAATACTTTGAAAAATCTTCTGAGAGATTATTTTCTTCAAATGGGTCTCAGATGAAAATTACTTATGAGCTTAACAACGCTCATGTTTGTCAAAACAATGTTTGTTTTAAAATCCCTTCTGTTTTAGTCAAAAACATGTCTGACAAAGTGATTTTAGGCATTCTATTTATTTCTGCTTTATATCATTTTTTGACTAAAAAAGATGGTATTACTACCGACTCTTTTGGTCAAAATGTCAAATTTAAATTTACATCTCGACAAGAGATCGATCAAGATAAAGGTTTGAAACCTTTACTTTCTGCAAAACAAAAGCATCTGAATTTCCTCCAACAGGAAATAAGGTACAAAAAGATTTCTGAACAATTATCTTCGTCAATTTTAATTTCAAAAATTGATAATTTTAACAAGCGTCTAGTTTTCGATGTTTGTTCTGATTTACCAAATACTTTTTGGCATAGGAAGAAACACATCGTTTCTCTTCCCTATATCAAAAATTTTGATGAAAGTACTATCCCCACTAAAACCAGACCAATTCAGATGAATAGTCAGACTTTAGAATTCTACAAAAAGGAAATTGCAGATCTTATGAAAAAATGCATAATTAGAGATAGAAAGTCCCATTGGTCTTGTCCAGCCTTTTATATCCAAAAAAATACTGAACTAGAAAGAGGCACCCCTCGTCTAGTCATTAATTACAAACCTTTGAACAAAATCTTGCAGTGGATTAGGTACCTTATTCTCAACAAAAATGACTTAATTCATATGTTGAATGATGCTGCAGTCTTTTCCAAATTTGACCTCAAATCTGATTTTTGGCAAATCCAGATAGCCGAGTCAAACCGGTACAAGACAGCCTTTGTAACCCCCTTTGGTCATTTCGAATGGAATGTGATGTCATTCGGTCTCAAAAATGCCCCTAGTGAGTTCCAACATATCATGAACGACGTCTTCAACTCGTTCTCTGCTTTTACCATCGTCTATATAGATGATGTCCTTGTTTTTTTCAAATCTATTGATGAACACTGGAAACATTTGAATTCGTTTCTAGACATCATTAGAATCAATGGTCTTGTCGTTTCTGCGAAAAAAATTAAACTATTCCAAACCAAGATCAGATTCCTTGGTTATGATATTTCTGAAGGGAAAATCAGGCCTATCCAAAGAGCCATTGATTTTGCCGACAAATTCCCTGATATCATTCTTGACAAAAAACAATTACAGAGGTTCTTAGGATCTCTTAATTATGTTGCTGATTTCTACAAGGATATGAGGAAACAATGTCGTCTTTTGTTCAAACGATTCCTTTCTAATCCTCCCCCTTGGACAGAAATCCATATTAAAATAGTGAGGAAAATCAAAGCACATGTCAAGACTCTTCCGTGCCTTGGTATCCCAACTTCTGATTCATTTAAAATTGTTGAAACAGATGCCTCAAACATTGGTTATGGTGGCATTCTGAAACAATTTGTTTCACCAGGTTCTTCTGAACAAATTGTTCATTTCCATTCTGGAACCTGGAATCCTGCACAAGAAAAATATAGTACTATTAAACAAGAAATTTTATCTATAGTACTATGTATTTCTAAATTTCAATCTGATTTGTTAAACAAAAAGTTTTTACTTCGTATTGATTGCATGAGTGCTAAATTTGTTTTAGAACAAGATGTTGAAAACATTACATCAAAACATATTTTTGCACAATGGCAAGGTATTTTAAGTGTTTTTTATTTTGATATTGAATATATCAAAGGCACTGATAATTCTATCCCTGATTTTCTTACCAGAGAGTTCTTGCAGACACCCAACCATGAGCGAAAGGAAAAGAGAAACAGAGAGCGAACCCCCCACCTCCAATACCCAGTATAAAACTCATCAAGAATAAGTCTGGATCCTCCATTGTGCCCAGTGTCTCCTCAACAGCACTGGATATTGCCAATAGGTTCACACCTCTTGGTAAAATTGTGCAACCGGCGATCTTCGCGTTTACGGTTTCTACACCTTTTGATCCATATGCGAAAGCAGTGGCATCAAAAGGTCCTACTTTGATTACTCCTCAGTTTTTCCTCCCAAAAGAAAAATCTGAATATTTGAAAAAGCCATTTATTACTCATCTGTTTCATATAGAACCTAATCGTTCTAATTTAACAGATCCATTCAAAATAGCCTCTTTTTATTTCCCCTCTAATTTTCACTGGATACTTGAAGATTCATCTAAAAATCTCCAGTACTATTCCAGTATCCTGATTCTCACCAACTCTCTTGTCATAAAACTCATTTATAATAAGAATGATTCCACCAAATTAATCTATCACAGTGCTTATATCCTCCGAGTCATGACAGAGGCCGAATGGAAAACAAACTCATGGACTCCCAAAAGACTCTCAGACTCTACACTGAGTTATAATTATTTTGATTACATAACTGCCTGGAGACGTTTCATGTTCTTTCAGGTACCAGATATGAGCCATTCATGGTTCATCAATTTTGATACAAGATTCAAAGGAACTTTCCCTTACTAGTTTCTCCAATGGTGGGACCAATTCGGATTAATTCCACAGAATCTTCCTGAACAGCTCACCAGAGCTTTTACATTCTATCAACAAGTTGCTGGTACAAAACTGAACCGACATTCACAGATGTTTTCTTATGAGCTCTATTTTTGCAAGAACTACAAACTACTGTGGATCTTTAAATGGACTTATGAGAAAAATGCTGATATAATTGACCGAGCTTATTTCATAAAATGGTGGGATAGGTTTGGACCGACCTAATTCACCAACTGCTTCATCAAGAGGAAAAGCCACCAGCTCATCCTCAAAGAAATCTTCTAAGTCTGCTAAAGATAATATCCTCAACAGACTTGACAAAAAAGATTGAATAAAATTGTTGGAGCAACAACTGTCTAAGTCTACGATCGATAATTCTGAAAACGATGAGAATTCAGAAGCATCCTCAAAGGCTTCATACAGTAATATATTTGGTCATGATTCAGAAGGCATTCCAAAGCTGGAAGATGATTGACTACTACTTGAGTTCAAAGAAGACCGACCATAGTTCTCTTTGAGATATTTGTCACTTTGTGCCTAAAGCAGCCACCTCCAGAGACAGCTGGAAGACACAGAGACGACTGAATGCTATTTTGTCATCTTGTGCCCAAAGCAGCCGCCCACAAAGATAGCTGGAGAGACACAATGATGATACTCTGAGACCCGTGCCTAAACAGTTCCCACTGTTCTCTCATGGATTGATTTACTGTTTTACTTTAATAATTGTAAATAGGAACTGCTTATTTTATAAAAGGAGAACCTTATTTTGAATTGAGGTAGAACTCATCCTACAAAAGCGTTTGTGCAAAAGAGGGTGTCTTTCTCAATATAAAGCCACTAGCAGGATCACTACTAGTCGATGTGAGACTATCCCGGCCCGCATACTCGACCCTCCCCTCGGGGGTCCCTTGCAGCAGCCTCACACGCCTACCAAACCAAGGGACCCTTGCCAGGAGCGGCCTATATATATATATATATATATATATATATATATATATCATAACTCTTCTATTTTTTTAGCGTATGCAATTTGCTTCCTAAGATCTACTGAACTACTGCACCAATTAGTAGATTTCAATTATATGAGTTATCATTCTCACCATACTTTGCTTAGAATAATACTAAACGGTTTTAAAAGTACCCATCAACATCATAGGATATATATTTAGTACATTGTATATAGTCATAAAACAATGATAACATGGGGTGAGGTTAAAAGGTGATATTGAACGTGGAGATCACCCCCGCTCATTTATCCATAGTACTTGGCAATGTAATTAATTCAAATTATAGCAATAATACACAAAAGCAAGAGTTTGTTAACCTATCAAGCAAGGGTAATTATACTCATTCCAGGTTAGATTCTAGTAAATTAGCATTAAGAAAGTAGGTTAACAGTTCAAGTTGTTATGTGTTTTTTGAGTTCTTTGCATTAATTATATAATGATTATGCTGAAACAGATTTCTCAAACCACATCTATGCATACGACATTGGAAGCAATATTTACATAACTTATGCATCCCCGCATATCCTAAAACCTCAATTAATGCATGGTTGCCGGGTGATCAAAACAGAACAAGGTGGCTGTCATAGAGGAGATTCCACACATGGAAGGAGATGACCGACTAATTTCTTAATCCAAAACAACAGTCTGTGTATGATATTCAAACAACCCCCATCATTAATCATTAACTCGGAAAAATGAGTGATCATTCACAAGTTATAACAAAGAATATGCAAGTAATTAGGGATAAAAGAAGCAGTGCGTGAATATATATAAGCTAACAGGTCAGTAAATGATTTTACAATATGAAAATCTTGTCCGAAGAGGTGGTGTCAATGAAAGGGCAGATCCAACAATTTATTTTGGTTAGGTGTAACATCACTGAGATATTGGTTCCAACGAAAACAACTAGTATGCTTTCAAAGTCTTTGTTCCACATTATTGTCAGAACTAACGACATCTTCGATTATGAAGATACATATAGCAAATTATCAAAGCCAGAGTTTATGTCCACTCTCCAATTCACTTTCCACAACCAGTTAATTATACACTCTAATTATCCAAGTCAATGAGACTATGCAAGACTTATATAGTATAATATAGCAGCGATATATTTAATATTGTTCCTAACTAAGAAAACTAGAAATTAACTTTTATGATAATATAAAATTAGAAAAATATGAAGTTAGTAGTCTAATAAATCTGAAACAGTTTTTAAACTCCATCAATTTGTCACTTATATGAGCTAGGTCTACCTGAAGTTGGCCTATTTTTTCCTTTTGGGGGTTTAATATACGAAATTCATTCTAGCATAATTTACTTGAGTTGCACTACAAAATAATTGCTTATTTGTGACTAGTTATTTCCTGTAAAAATGACTATTTCTTGTCAAAATAAGATTGTTTTCATCGCAAATAGTCATTATCGTCGCAAATAATTCATCTCAAATGCTTGTTTTTCTTGTAGTGTTAGTTTTTCCCCTTTACCAAATTAATATTTGTTCTTAAAGTCTGGTTCATTTTCCTATAGGATTTTAACTGTGAACTATTCATTCTTAAGCTTACACCAGGGATCTAAATCTATATATAAACGCTAAACACAACAGTATTACACAAAGAAAACCAGGCATTGAGTTCAAAATCGACACTTAAATTATAAAATTAGGCAAATACATAACATTTTGAAGCAAACAGAGGAACATTTTTTTGATAAGTTACAGAGGAACATGCACATTAGTTTCGCAAGTTAAACAAAAATTATTGACAAAAAAAAAAACACAAATTTTGCAATGCAACCAACACATGAAGGGGAAAAACAGATAAATTAGCAATGAGAGATTCTCGTACGGTGGTTCCCTTCCCTAGAGCATACGATGATTATACTAGACTGCGGCAAAAGTTCAACTTGGGAAACGAAATGGAGGCACAAAACCTATATTGTAAGGGAAGGAAACGTAAGGTCACAACATCGTTACTAGCCGAAAACAAGGGAACTCAATTTTCCCATTTTGCAGGATCACCGAAAATGGAGAACCAACAATGGAAGGGAGAAAGGTGTGGAAAAATGAGACAGTGAAAACGAGGTTTTGCTGAAGATGGAGGAGGTGACGCCGTGCGCAAACACTGGGTAGGGTCGCAATGCAAGTGCACTGTAGTCAAGGGTTCGTCGAAGTGTAGAAGCTGGGTGTTGGGCAGAAATGTGTTTGTGGGGAAAATAAAAGTACTCTTCGATAAATAGGAGATCAATTTGGGGCCCACACAATATATTGCGACGTAATTTAGAGCATTGCAAAGCTAATTTTTTTTTCCCAGCAATTTTAATCGTCGCCAAAGACCATCAAAGTGTTGCAATAGCCCTGATCAATGGACTCAGAGTACAATCAGTTGTATTTCATTTTAAAACAACCGGCAATTTTTAAACCACTACTACAGAATACCTTTCCCAGCGATTTTTATTGTAGTGACTAAAAAATCGCCGGGATAGACCAATTTTCTTGTAGTGTGGTAAGTCAACAAGCAACAATTTCCCAACAAGGAATTGATTGGGAAATTGTTGCCATTGTCAAGTCATAGCTTTGGTGAAGACATTAACCACTTGGAGATCATAAGAGATGTGAGGAAGAGATATCACCTAACATTCCAAGGTGTCTCGATTAGAATGACAATCAACTTCAATATGCTTGGTGCGTTCATGGAAAACGGGACTGGTGGCAATCTGAATAGCTCTAGTATTATCAGCATGAAGAGGGGTAAAAGTAGTTTGAGGAAACTCAAGCTCCTCAAGAAGACCGCATAGCCATAAAATTTCAGAACAAGCAGTAGACATGGCACGATACTCGGTCTCAGTAGAGGATTTAGAAAAACGATATTATTTCTTACATCTCCAAGAAATTAAGGCATCACCTAAAAACATACACCAACCCGTAGTAGATCGACGTGTATCCGGACACCCAGCTCAATCAGCATCACTATAGGTAACAAGTTGAAGAGAGGAGCCGGTAGGAAAGAACAACCCACGAGCAGGTGAACCTCAAAGATAGAGGATGATGCATCGAACTGCAACAAGATGGAGATCCTGAGGAGAAGACATAAACTGACTGACCTGATGAACAACATTGGAGATATCATGTTTAGTAGTGGTCAAGTAGATAAGACTCCCAACCAGGCGTTGATAGAGAGTAGGATAATTCAGAATGTCCCCTTCATCTTTCTTGTATTTGACATTTACCTCCATAGGAGTATCAACATAAGAAGTGTCCTCCAAACCAACCAAAGTGATAAGATCTTGAATATACTTATGCTGGTTCACAAAAATACCATTGGCCCAATGATGAATTTCCAATCCTAAGAAGTATGTGAGCTGGCCAAGATCTTTCATATGGAAAGTTGCATATAACAACTGCTGAAGCTTAGTAATCAAACCACAGCCAGTGCCAATAATGATAATATCATCCACATAAACCAAGAGAATGACTATACTCGACGCAGACAAGTGGAAAAAGAGAGAAAAATCATACTGACTTTGTGTAAAACTGAAGGAAATAAGTGTACTGCGAAACTTCTCAAACCAAGCCTAAGGCACCTACTTGAGCCCATACAGAGAACGCCTTAGCTTACAGACATCATGAGGAGAAGAAATAGTCATACCAGAAGGAAGCTTCATGTAAATCGCTTCTTGGAGATCACCATGAAGAAATACATTCTTCACATTCATCTGATGCAGTTGCCATGACTGTGAAGCAGCAATAGCTAAGATGATTCGAATCGTGGTCATTTTGGCAACAGGAGCAAATGTCTCCTCATAATCAACCCCATATACTTGCTTGTTACCCAGAGCTATGAGGCGAGCTTTGTACCGGTCCAAAGAGCCAAAAGAACAAAGTTTTACAGAGAAAACTCATTTATTCCCAATAGGTTTGATTGTAAGAAGACAATGAACAATATCCCAAGTGTGATTCTCCTCAAGTGCTTAAAGTTCTGCTTGCATTGCATTTTGCCAACACTCATGTTCCATGACCTGTTTGTAGCAAGAGGGAATGGAAATAGTGGATAAAATAGCAACAAGAGAGACAGGAGAGAAGAAACCATACCTATCAAGGGTTCGAGAAGGACGAGTAGACCGACGAAGAGTGGTAGAAGCAGGAACGGGATCAGGCATTGGGTCAAGATCAGAATGGGGCGCAACGAAAGTGGAACTAGACTCATGTTAACTACATCTTTCATACACAAAACCAGGTTTGAACCTTTTCACAATTGTTGGGGAATCAGAAAACTAGGCAGGGGAGATAAAGATGCAAATGGCAGCTCAACATGAGATGGAAAGAAATATTGATTTTCAAAGAAAATCACATTCCTAAAAACCCTTATACGACGAGCATGGGGATCATAACAAACATAACCCTTTTGAGGGATAGCATAACCAAGAAAAACACACTTAACAAACTGAGCAGTAAGTTTATGTCGTTCATGAGCAGGGGGATGCACAAAACAGATACAACCAAATGTACGAAGATCTGAATATAAAGGAGAATGACCAAACAACTTAAAAAAATGAGAAACATGATTTAACGTTGGGGAGGGTAAGCGATTGATCAAATGAACTGAAGTAGAAAATGCTTCACATCAAAAATGAGGAGGAACAGATGATTCAAGTAAAAGAGTTCTTACCACATCAAGAATGTGGCGATTTTTTCTCTCAACAACATCATTTTGTTGTGGTGTCGAAGGACAAGAACACTGAGAGATTATTTGTTTACTTTAAAGAAAGTCTTGAAACTCATTAGACATGTATTCGCCGCCAGAATCAGAGTGTAAGACATTGATACTAGCAGATAATTGAGTCTCAAGAAGTGGAAGAAAGCGCTTAAAGATTGAAAAAACTTTGGCCTTAGCCCAGAGGAAGTAAACTCAAATAAAGCTACTAAAGTCATCAATAAAAGTAACAAAGTACTTGTAATGCGCATGAGAAACAACAGGTGCAATCCCCTAAACATCACTATGAATAATATCGAAACATTGTGAGACACGAGATGCATGATGAGGAAAATGTAGAACTTTAGTTTTGCCAAGTTTGCATGATGTACAAACAAAAGAAATATCAAGAGAAGAACATGTTTTATTTACCAATAATCCAGAATTAAACTAAGTATGAAGTACATCAGAGTTTGGGTGTCCTAGACGTCTATGCCATATCTTATTTCCAGAACCAACAACATTACATGCAAATAAAAGTCAAGAAAAACTAAGAATAATAGTGGAACGAGAAACGTGAAGAGGAAAGAGTCATCCCACTTTAGGCCCCTTCGCGATCATCTTCCTTGACACTTGATCATGCACAACACAACCAGAACGAGAGAAATGGACATTACAATTATTATCAACCAATTGACCAACAGAAATAAGATTTGTGGAGAGGTCAGGAGACATAAAAACATTAGTTAAGGAAGAGGAAAGATCACCAACAGCACTAATAGGCAGAGAACTATCATCAGCAGTGTTACTTTTCAGATTTCCATCATACTTTCTGACATTGGAAAGAGGAACAACAATATTGGTCATATGGTTAGAGGCTCCAGAGTCAAAATACCATGGCTTAGAAGAAACTTTATGATTACCTGAGAGCCCAAAATCAGAAAAATCTGAAATGATCATATGTTGTACCATTTCAGGAGTGGGTGTGTTCAGGTTTGCTAAGGCTATAGGAGCAGGAATAGGAAAAATCGGCGAGACAACATGCAATGCAGCAGAACTAAAGGCACCAGCGGGGGCATGATAAGCAGTACCCTGCTTCCTTTCAGGTCGAATGGGACAAGTAGAGATGATAGGACCTAGTTTCTTGCAGTAGTTACAGAATTTTTTGGGACAATCCCGAGCAATATGACCAAAAGCTTTACAACTAAAACACTGGACAACACGCATGTCTCTACCCTTATTCCTCCCCTATGCTGCATAAGCCACGGAAACAGGTGCACTAACATTAACCCGATGTTCCATGGAAGCTTGAGTGAGTAGACGCTGCTCCTCATGAAGAAGTTCACTCAAACAAACATCCAGAGATGGGACAAGAGCACGATTCATTAGATTAGACCGTGCAATTTGAAAGTCGGGTCGTAGCTTCATCAATAATTGATTGCGCTTGCTGGTTGCATGCACTACTTGGACAGCAAAGAGAGCTGCAGCGGGAACATTAGCATAAACAATGTCGGAATAGTCAGCCCATAGAGTTTGAAAACTAGAAAAATATTCCTCAATTGAGAGACTACCTTGTGTGAAATTAGCCATCTCATACTCCGATTGAAATCGTCTAGCAGAGTTGTCTTGATTGTAAACCATATTGAGATAATTCCACATATCAGCAAAAGTTTTATAAGGCCTCAAATTGAGAACAAGATGAGGCTCAACTGAGCTAAGGATCCAAGTCATAACCCGAGCATCGTTAATTTCCCACTTAAACAACGCCTCAACATCTCGAGGTGCGGGATCACTCCCATCAATATGACCCCACAATTCTTTTCTTTTGACAAATAATTTAAATTGAAACTCCTAAGCAGAATAATTTTTGCCAGTAAACCGAATATGAAATGAGTCTACTTTATTGTATGACATGATGCAACGGAAAAATAATCACACAAAACAAAATTGTTGTAAGAAGCACTAAAATCAGGGAGTTCTGATAACACCCGAAACGTCGAGAATAATACCAAAGATGCCGAAAGGAAGGGACTCACCAAAAAGCTGAGAAGATGGCATCGAAAACCCAAACCAGTGAAACCCAAACTAGAAACAGGCGCTGAAATCCAAAGGACTCAAAGAAGTTAGGGGAAAAAAATCAAACACAGACAGCGCCGAAAATCGCAAGAGACACGTAGATGGTGCCGAAAATTCACAAAAAACTCCAACCAAGAACCAACTGTTGCACTGAAAACTGCAAGAACCCAGACCAAACCAAAGCCGAGAATCATAGAAGGTAGGAAATCCGAGAACACCCCAAACAAGCCGAGGTTGAGAAAGTGACGTTGGATCCACCAAGATTCACGTCGGGTTCAACAAAATTCAACCCAGAGTGCACTGAACAACAGAAACCCACAAATCTAAGAGAGAAAAAAAATTCAAACAGACACAGAAATTAACAACCTTCTCTTAATACCTTGTCAAAATAGTAGAGAGACTAGAAATATACGTATACAGCTTTTTGGAAAACTCTCTTTCCGTTTAGCCACTTTCATTATTTTGTAAATTCCATCTATACAGAGAAGTATATACTATATACGGAGTCTAACTGATTCCAAATATTCAGCATCTATACATGGTAAGATAATTTGTACAACTAATATTAATAAAGTCCTAAATTGTATAAATTCCTAAAATTGTATATGGTAACAGTTTGATGAATCATGATTGCAGCAGTTCGTTTATGCAGAGAAGTTTTAACAACTTGGGAGCTTGGAAATTGGTTCTTACCACCATTATTCCAATTGGGTCTGCTTCGATAGTTTTGCCGAACCTTCAAACTGCATTGCCTGCTAACAAATGATGAACCGAGCAACTCAAGAATACAACGTCAGCTTGAAGCCCCTGGTGGATGATATCAAGACTCAAATTTCTAGTTCTAATATTTTTGTTGTCAACACATATCGCTTAAAGATGTCTACAATTATCAACACATGAGGCATTTCCCCTATATTCACACAATTATTTTGCCACTATCCCAATTTCGCATTCAGTGCTCGTCTGTCTCGATCAAGTCACTACTCATTGGCACAAGGCCTTCAAAGGAACGATTTTTGTTCGAACAAGTGGAGCCCCATGAGCTAGGCATTTTGAAATGTGCTGAGGTATATAGATACGAGGATGCAAGAACTGATTGGGAGTGTTTTAGCAACATGTAGGTCGAGGGACCAAAATCCAAGTACAATTATTTTGCAGGGCTTGAACTTCTTCATCCATGGCGGCTAGCCAAGCAGGATTCTTAGGAGCAGATTTGAATCCTTTTGGCTCAGTGGATGCAAGGAGAGTAAAGAGAAGACCAGAGGATCCCAAGAAAGCAAGATTCACCGGGTGGCGTGTTTTGAAAATACCAGGTTTAGCTCGTGTGAGCATAGAATGAGAACCAATCGGAATAACAGCAACAGGAGCAGCAGTGGGTAGCTCAGCCGGCTCAAGAGAAGTGGGACTAGGATACAGTACTACAAAGAGGGACCTGCAAGAGAATCATCGGCCTGCAAAGACTCATCCATTGGATCAGTACAAATAACACACGGGCTAGATACGGATTGAGCAATGTGTCAAAAATGTAGTGTAGGGGACAATGGGGGCATGTCTGTATGGGGAAGACTTAGTTCTAAAAAATTTGTAACTGGAGGGGGGATATGGGTTGAGCCTGGGAGGTATCTAGCGAGGGAAAGTGATTCTCATCAAATTGAGCATGTCAGGTGATATATAGCCTAGAGGTGGTGGGGTCAAGACAACGGAACCCTTTATAAGAGGAGTTGTATCCCATAAAATTCAATGAATACTATGGGGAAAAATTTGTTAGGCATATAATCATGTAAACAAGGATAAACACGACAACCAAAAGGAAGAAAATTCTCATAATTTGGAGATGAACCATATAGAAGCTCAAAAGGGGACTTACCTCCAAGAAGTGGTGTGGGCAAACGGTTGATGATGTAAGCTGCAGTGCTAAAGGTGTCAACCCAAAAGTGAGGAGAGGTGTGGGAATGGAAAAGCAGGGCCAAGCTGGTCTCAGTCACATGGTAGTGTTTTCTTTCAGCGCGACCTTTTTGGGCAGGAGTATAGAGACAAGATAATTGATGATGAATGGCAGAGGTATGAAGGTGAACTTTAAAGTAGTTGCTAGTAAATTTTGCACCACCGCCACTTTGAAAAATTTTGATTCGAGCAGAATGTTGATTTTCCACAAATTTTTTAAATTGAATAAAGGTATCATAGAAGTTAGATTTCAATTTCAATGGATAAAGCCAAGTGAAGCGAGAATAATCATCAATGAATAAAACATAGTAGGCAAAACCCAAATTTGATTTTACGGGTGAAGGGCCCTATATATCGCAATGAATAAGATCTAACACATTAGACGACCTATGTTCATTACGAGAATAAGGCAAACGATGATTTTTTGCAAGTTGACATGTATCACAAAACGTAGGAGATGGCAATAAGGAGGCAAGATAAAGGTGTTATTTTTTATTAAAAAGGAAATAACAGAATGATTCACATGTCGAAAGCAAGCATGCCATAAATCATAAGAAGCATGAAGAGATTTATTTTTAAGGATAGAAATAAAAATGGAATTGCCACGCTCTAGCACATATAAGCCTCTATCTCATTTACCAGTTGCCACCACCCTTCCCGTTTGGCGATTCTGAACAGTGAAAAAATTATTAGTAAATGTAACGGATAAAGGAAAATCATTCATTTATTTACTAATGGACAAAAGATTTTTAGTGAGGTGAGGGACAACCAAAATATCTAACAATTGAAGATCTAGGGAAGGTGAAAGTTTACCAGTGTGGGTAATAGGTAGGGACGCACCATTCCCTACAATCACACAATCCTCACCCGTGTAGGTGGTGGAGTGATCCAAAGTTGAGTGGGCTGGAGTCATGTGGGCCGAAACCCCTATGTCCAAGAACCAGTCGATGGCTTCATTTCCAGACAGAGAGCAGGAAGAGGTGAAAGCTTCTGCAAGTTGTATCGTGGGTTCATGCCAATCATAGCATTGCCTGCACCGATCTGCGTAGTGACCATCCAAGCAGCAAATCTGGCAGCGTGGTGGACAGCGACCTTGGGTGGTGTTGGCACGGTTCTGTCCGTGACTAGGAGACTCGCTGCTGGAGGCCATGTCTATGGCGAGAATAGCAACCCCCGGGATGAGAAGAGGTCCGGTTAGCAGTGAACGCTACATCTGAGGGTGCCAAAGTCTCTAGAGATTTTTGAATAATTTCAAAACTCTCAGCTTTAGACACAAGATTAAGGAAGCAAGGGAGGGGTGTTTGTGCCATTTGGGCAATAGAGAAACTAGAGAAATCGGGCTTGAGACCACAAAGAAACCAGTGAACTTTGTCGGTTCATCAATTGGAGGTCATCTTTGAGGCGAATTTCACGGCCCTTAGAGCGGTGGCTAAAGGTGTTGTCCAAGGCAGTCCAGACCTCACGGGATGTGGAGAGGCCAACGGCTTCAACCATTGCTTCCTCTGTAAAGGAGGAGAAGGGAAGGCTAAGGAGGCTCTGGTCGGTTGCTTTCTACGCCAGGTGTTTGTTACTTGGCGTTTGAGAGGTGGGAGGGTCGAATAGAGGTGGCAGCACAATGGTACCATCCACATGACCCAACAAACCTTGACTCTCAAGGAGGGGAAGAAGTTGACTCTTCCATAGGAGATAGTTGGAGGAGTGCTTGACGGTAACCATGTGGATCATGGTGTTGAAGGGAAGAAGGGTGGGAGAGGAACCAAAGGCCATTGGGGATCTTGGGATTCTAATCCAGGTATGCTCTTGATACCATGAGAATGTTAGGAAAAACCACCACACCTTTGAGTGGTGAGAGTTTTGCATATATATTCATTTACAGGTTATACCTAATTACACATAAATGGAAAGAATTAGCTAAACAAGCTCCTATAATTGAGGGTCAAAGGATGCACATATAGAAGGCCTGAGATTAAGGCAAAGGATCCTCATCAGGGACTAGTCTTTTGAAAAGTAGTCGAGTCTTCCTTGCTTGCAACTATATAAGACATCCCATCCCTTCTAATTTTGACAAAATTGTTAGTTCAAACCTCAAACCAGAAACAAACCCACAAGTCTAGGCCTCTACCCTTCTCCACAACGATCATGATCAGAAAGACACCCATAAAACTCATCTTCTCATGTCTCTCCGTCCTTGCTTACTCCTCCACATGCAGTACTACTACTTCTCATTCTTCTGGTGCGGTTAAGGAAAGAGCTGGGATCAAAGGATTTTTCATTTTTGGAAGTTCTCTGGTTGATAATGGCAACAATAACTACCTCCAGAACTCAATCGCCAAGGCTGACTACTTGCCATATGGAATAGACTTCCCTCTTGGGCCAACCGGAAGGTTTACAAATGGAAAGAATGTGGTAGACCTTCTAGGTGACCACCTTAAGCTGCCTTCATTCATTCCTGTATTTACTGACCCCTCTACTAAGGGAAGTAAGATTGTTCACGGTGTAAATTATGCTTCTGCTTCCTCCGGTATTCTTGATGATACAGGCTCGCTTGCGGTAAGATACAAGATTATCTGATCTTCACCCTCATTTTCTTCTTCTTCTTCCTTCTTCTTCTTCTTCTTCTTCTCTTTTGTTGAAGCGTGATATCTGTCATAGCAGCCTTCAAGCATTGAAGTACTGTTGACGTAAAGGATGAAAAAAGGTTTCCATCCCTCCCTGTTCATTTTTCTTTTCCGCCATCAGGTCAAATTGTCCCTTATTCAGGCAAAAATCTGCAAAAGTATTATTTCCATATAAAAGACCTTCACACATAAACAGTTAAGTGAGAGAGAGTGGGGTATGTCTAGAACCTTACTATATATAGCATATATATATATATATATAAGCTGCTAAATCATTTAAACTTGTGTCTTGAACTTGTCTTCTACCTTCTTCCATGTAGTTCTTCTTTCTTTTAAGAAGCAAAAGACCATAAATTAATTAGATTTTTCATAGCTCATTAAAGACCAAACATAAGCAGAAAGATGAAGCTTAAACTTGGAAAAAATGGGAATATGTTTCAGGGGCAGGTGATCAATCTGAATCAACAAATCAGGAACTTTGAGAAGGTGACCTTGCCAGAATTGGAAGCTCAAGTGGGGTGCAGAAGTGCAGTGGTGCTTCCCAATTACTTGTTCATTGTGGGAACTGGGGGAAACGATTACGCATTCAACTACTTCCTGAGCAAATCTAACTGTAATGTCAGTCTTCAAGCCTTCACTGCCAATCTGACTGCATCACTGTCTCAGCAATTAAAGGTTAGTTTGAAAAAACAACGCCTTCGATCGATTCTGGCCCAAGTTCCAAAGGAATAGGGGCATGCACTACCTTCTTGATCCAATCCAAACTTTATTTTCACCGATTAATACGCATGCTAAACATGAAAGACTGACAAACATAAAACTTAAAAATTAATCCAACCCATCAAAATATTTAACATGATTTTTATAAACACGTAGATGAAGTACCGATGATCTTTTGCTATTTACTTTTTACAAAACAGTTATAACCAAGGTTTTTTTTTTTTCCTAGTTCTAACACAATGGACCAGTATATATTATATTTAGAGATTCTCTCGTCATAAAAAAATTTTATAAAAATAAATTTATAAATTAATATAATTTAATAAAATTATTTTTATTATAAAATAAAATTAATATATATTATATAAAAATAAATTAAAATTTATTATTATTACATTTCGGTAGCTACAGTATTTTTCTATCAAATTATTTTACGAAGGAAAATGATAGGGTTACTATCTTTTTACTATCTATTTTTTATTTTTTTTGTATTTAATTTTTTTATTTTACTTAATGATTAAAGAAGTAACTATTAGTAAAATTATCTATTTTTTAAATTTTTTCTTAATTATTAAGTATGTTAAATAAATATTTAAAATAAAATGATAAAAAAAAAATTAAATACATGTAAATAGTAAATGAGTATAATGAATGCCACATCCGATATGCCGCTACTGTCTACAGAGTGATGTCGCAACATTGATTGGTAGTCAATCCAAAAAAAAAAACATTGATTGGTAGCCGGCCTACGTGTGGCCATAATGTCCTTTTTTTTAATTAGTCTAAAAATAAATGTGTCCTACCATGGTGGGGAAGATCTGTCCCTACCTTATGTGTAAATTTTCAAGCCCAGAATTCTCTCTTTCTAATTCATTAATGAGTAATGTCAAAAAGAAAATGACGCCTAGTACCAACTTGTCTTTCAAACTTCAATAAAAATGTCATCCTTACGTTATAATAATGCCATCATGAACTTTTTCGATATAGTTTAATTGGAAGTTAACTTAGAATGGTACTGGTAGAATTGGTTGAAGATCACCGCGTGGTAGTTCAGTTAGTACGAGTTACTATGAGTTTTTTTTTTTTTACTATGAGTTGGTATTTCAATTAGTACGAGTTGATATTTCATAGTTTTAAAGTCAAGAGTTTGAATAAAGACATAAGTTGAACCACTTATAATAGTAAATCCTAACCTTTAGATCATAAGATGGATTTTGGACCAGCAGAATACTTTTGGGATACTGTGGTGACGAGCATGCCCTTGAGGCAGTAGCTATGGTTCAAACCGGACATTCCATAGTAGGGAGAGGCTCATATGATCACGTCGAGGGAGAGTTGTTACGCTAGTCGTCCCTTCTAACAGCTCTTCTCACCACAAGCACCGGATCTCTTAGATCTGCTCTTTGTGACTGAAAAGAGACAAGTGTGTTGCCTTCACACATCTTCATAGATTCCAAAATCTACTGGAATTGGTACAAATTGTAATCCGTACTTTTTCACATCTATCTTACTGCTTTCTTTTTTTGTTATTGTTAATTAAAAAAAAAATCGTCTCTATGACTTTTATCTGTAGAGGTTGAGTTATCTCAATCTATGAAAGGTGAGGTTGAGTCTTTGTTTAGACAAAGAGTACTGTCTCTTGGAAGTTTGTCTGTAGAGAGTACCAGTAGTAGTGAAGACTAGACCAGTTACAAATTGAAATAGTGTACTAATGGAGCTCCAAATGCATTGTTCTAGTTTATGATGTCATGTTTGATACGAGGACATCCTAGAATGTATCTGGTCATAAATGTAAATTTCTTGATGAATAAATTATGATAGCTTCACTTTAAAAAACAAACAAACAAACAATCATGATCCAAATCTCCAATGTTTACATAGAGAGCATAGTCTTCATATTTGCAAGATCATAAGTAGTTTGCTGTAATGCACAATCAATTACATTAATTAATTCGCATCAATTTTTATAAATTTATTTTTATAAAAAAAAAAAATTATTAGACCAAATATTTTTCGTTAAACGTTTATAATTGATGCAGAAGTTGTACAATTTGGGGGCCCGGAAGTTTGTGTTGATGTCGGTAAACCCAATCGGATGCAGTCCTATGGCTATGGCCATGGTAATCATGACAAACCGTCGCTGCATGCAAGGTCTGAACCGGGCGGCTCACCTCTTCAATACTTACTTGAAGTCCCTCATAGATACCAGCAAGCCACTCATGCCTGGTTCTACTTTTGTTTACGTAAACTCTTACAAGATTATCAGGGATATTATCAAAAACCCCATTTCTAAAGGTAAATTATATATAATTCCTTTATTTTATTAACCCAGTTATTATATATGCATTAATTAGAATGAGAAATGGGGTTCTAATTGATCATGAGGCATGCTTTACAGGTTTCAAGGAGACGAGCAGCCCTTGTTGTGAAGTGGCATCATTGAGCGAAGGTGGGAATGGTGTATTATGCAAAAGAGGTGGGAGAGCTTGTGCAGAGAGGAGCAGTCATGTGTTCTTTGATGGACTACATCCAACTGAAGCTGTTAATATTCAGATAGCAAGCAAGGCCTATGAATCTGACCTCAAAACCGAAGTCTACCCAACTAACATAAAAAATCTAGCCAAATCTTATGTTTCTAATTGATGTACGTGTTGGTTCATCGCGTGCTAAATAATCGAACTTAAAGCTTGAATGTTTTTCTCATGTACTACTCCAGGATATGTGTGGCTACTGATTTTGTGATTTTCTTAGGAGGTTTGGGAATGTTTATGTTTCTTTTCCTTCTGCTGGCCATTCTCTTTCCAACTTCAGGAATTAGAAACTTTTTTATGAACCTATGATGTTACTTTGCTTGCAAGTGATGTGGAGGTTGACTATCAATGGCCTCTCTCTCTCTCTCTCTCTCTCTCTCTCTCTCTCTCTCTCTCTCTCTCTCTCTCTCTCTACGGCCAATTAATGGTGGTCTGGTTCATACCCTGCACTGTTGTTGCTTATTTGGATAATAAACTACAAGCCGTGAGTAATTCTAACTGGAAAGTTATAGCGTGGACAACAAAAGAAGAAAAAAAGTTTATTGAGAAAGCTCAACAAAAGAGAGTAGAAGATTTGAAAGATATACTATGGTCAGATGGTGTTCTACGAATACTTTTTTGTTTGATTCTGAAGACCCCCCTGAATATTATTCGGATGTTGTTGTATTGAATTTGTGATCATGCACAAAATACGTACTATCATTACCATATCCTTAAAGCTTAAGGATAGTTACTATCAGTGACTGTTATAAATTAAGTTTTACTTATCTGTAAACTTTCTTTGATGAATCATGATTGCAGCAGTTCGTTTATGCAGAGAAGTTTAACAACTTGGGAGCTCGGAAATTGGTTCTTACCACCATTATTCCAATTGGGTCTGCTCCGATAGTTTTGCCGAACCTTCAAACTGTATTGCCTGCTAACAAATGAGGAACCGAAGCAACTCAAGAATACAACGTCAGCTTGAAGCCCCTGGTGGATGATATCAAGACTCAAATGTCTGGTTCTAATATTCTTGTTGTCAACACGTATCGCTTAAAGATGTCTACAATTATCAACACAAGGCATTTCCCCTATATTCACACAATTATTTTGCCACTGTCCCAACTTCGCATTCAGTGCTCGTCTGTCTCAAACAAGTCACTACTCGTTAGCACAGGGCCTTCAAAGGAACGATTTTTGTTCGAACAAGTGGAGCCCCAAGAGCTAGGCATTTTGAAATGTGCTGAGGTATATAGATACGAGGATGCAAGAACTGATTGGGAGTGTTTTAGCAACATGTAGGTGAACAACTTGCGGCAGTTCATACGAAAAGATGTTATGATGTCTAGTAGTCTGCCTAATGAAGTGGATGATAATACTAAAGTGGCCAGGATGATTGAAGAAATGGTGAAAATAGAGGTTGGAAAAGTTGATGCATTAAAATTTGGGGATGTTTTATATCAATAAATGAAAATGAGGTTATGGCATCGAAGGATTCTAGGCTTCTATCTTGGGAAAGAAATTAGTCCTAAGTATGCTAGAAAAAATCTATTCATCATCCATCCCATAATGTGACATTAGATGTTAGGTTCACAAATAAAATATAATAAATAGTCTCTAATCATTTAACGTGACATCATAAGATGACAAGATGATAATAAAAATTTAGATGATGAGTATCATTACTCAATATACTAAGTGCCTATAATTGGTTGAAAGGATGTGAGACAGACGGTAGAGAAGAAAGCAAGAAAGTCAGATCACTTGAATGATCATGGTTGGGAGCAAAGGAAGAATATTCTTGCAAAAGCAACTGAAAAATGTTCATGTTCTTTCAAGGGCCATATTGAAAGGGTACCCTTTACCGAAGGAGGTAGCAGCTGATATGGATAATAATGCTATAGCAAAGTTGCAAAACATGTCTATTTCAAAGGCGAGACAGATTCATACTGCTTATTTCTTGGGTATTGTTGAATCTATGCATTTTGATTTGAGCCAGGAGCAAGAGGGCCCAAAATTCTTATAACAAAATAACAACAAAGGAGAAGAAAAGGGGCCTTCGAACCCAAACCCAAAACACTGTAGAAAGTTAGTAACCCGCCATGGGTATGGCATTTCGTATTAATCGTAGACCTCCCATTAAAAGTTGAAGAGAAATATAAATGGAACATCTGCTGGAAAATCGGTCAAAGTTTTGAAAATAATTGCGAAAGCTGGAACGTAGTGCTGATTTTACCAACGGTCCGATATGCATACATCTGATTCGTTGCCCACAAAAAAGAAGCCACGGAATTGAAAGGTCTTTTCTGAATTCCAAGGTGTTTACCACTTTACCTCAATGGCCATTTGACCAGGTCGCAATTGCCCCGCACGCTGCAGCACGCAAGTATGGAAAGACGACGACGTCAACGCCGCCCAAGTCCAAGTCTAAGGTCTTCCTCCCGCTTCCCACTTCCAAGTTTTAACCCTCTCTCTCTCTTTACGTCTCTGCATAATCACGCAGATACTCCCCACCCATCCACAATTACAGATACATAGATATTGGAACAAATTCACAAACCCAGATAAGAAACATTGAACAGAAGTAAAATGACCCACCTTGGAATCCAACCCAGATTCCTCTTGCTTTTCCTCCTCCACATCAGTTTGCTATTTGCAGCAGAAGAAGCGGCGGCGGCAGGTACAATCTCACCTGGGTCAACTCTTTACGCCTCCAACACAAACGAGATATGGTCCTCCCCAAGCTCCGCCTTTTCCCTCGGCTTCCTTCCACTTGGCCCCTCCTTCATCGCCGCCATCTTCTACTCCGGCGGTGTCCCCATCTGGACCGCTGGCTCCACCCCCGTCGACTCTGGAGCTTCCTTCCAGTTCCTCCCCACCGGCACCCTCCGTCTCCTCAACGGCTCCAACCATATCGTCTGGGACTCCGCCACCACCGGCCGTAACGTCTCCTCCGCCTCCCTCGACGACTCCGGTAAGCTTGCCCTCTTTCGAACCGGAACTGTTTCGGTCTGGTCCTCCTTTGAGCACCCAACTGATACGATCGTGCCGTCCCAGAACTTCACTACCGCTATGTCTCTGCGCTCTGGGTCTTACACCCTTCGTCTTCTTTCTTCTGGCAATCTCACACTAAGTTGGAATGGGAGCATCAAATATTACAATCAAGGTTTGAATTCCTCTTATAATGCTAACATAACTTCTCCGAGTTTAGGAATACAGAGCATCGGGATTGTATCGATTTACGATCCTCGTTTGCCTGATGGGGCTATCTTTGCTTATAGCAATGATTATGCTGAAAATAGAGATACGCTGAGGTTCCTGAGGTTGGATGATGATGGGAATTTAAGGATTTATAGCTCTGATAGAGGGAGTGGGACTCGAGTTGTGAGATGGGCAGCTGTTGAGGACCAATGTCAGGTTTTTGGCTTCTGCGGAAATATGGGAATTTGTAGTTATAATGATACGAACCCGATTTGCGAGTGCCCGTCTCAGAACTTCGAGCCGGTTGATCCAAAGGATAGTAGGCAAGGTTGTAAGAGGAAGGTGGAGACAGCGGATTGTCCGGGGAATGCGACCATGTTGGATATGGAACACACGGTGTTCTTAACATACCCACCGGAGACAGAGTCGCAGATTTTCTTTGTGGGTATAGCGGCCTGTAGATCAAATTGTCTTGTGAATCCGAGTTGCGATGCTTCCACTTCTTTGTCGGATGGGACAGGGCTGTGTTATTACAAGACGCCGGTTTTTATTAGCGGCTATCAGAGTCCTGCAGTGCCTAGCACTTCGTATGTCAAGGTTTGCTCACCAGTGGATCCCAACCCATCGCCTTCTGCACAGGTTGTTGGGGAGAGCAGCGGCTGGAGGATGCATCCATGGGTTGTGGCTACTGTGGTTATAGGCACCATTTTCGGTTTGATTGCCTTGGAGGGTAGTTTGTGGTGGTGGTGTTGTAGAAATAGCCCCAAGTTTGGAGGATTTTCAGCTCAGTACGCTCTTCTTGAGTATGCTTCTGGTGCCCCAGTTCAGTTCACGTTCAAGGAGCTCCAACGCTCAACCAAAGGATTCAAGGAGAAGCTTGGAGCTGGAGGATTTGGGGCTGTGTACAGAGGGATTCTTGCTAATAGAACGGTTGTTGCAGTCAAGCAACTTGAGGGTATTGAGCAGGGAGAGAAACAGTTTAGAATGGAGGTTGCAACTATAAGTAGCACCCATCATTTGAATTTGGTGAGGTTGATTGGTTTTTGCTCTGAAGGGCGTCACAGACTTCTAGTATACGAGTTCATGAAAAATGGGTCTCTTGATAGTTTCCTTTTCATGTCGGAAGATCAGTCGGTAAAGTTGTTGAATTGGGAGTCCCGGTTCAACATTGCCCTTGGAACTGCAAAGGGAATCACATACCTTCATGAGGAGTGTCGAGACTGCATTGTCCACTGTGATATAAAACCGGAAAATATTCTCATGGATGAGAACTATACTGCCAAAGTCTCAGATTTTGGTCTTGCCAAACTGGTTAATCCAAAGGACCACAGGTACCGAACCTTGACAAGCATCAGAGGTACAAGAGGATATTTGGCACCAGAATGGCTGGCAAATCTTCCGATAACCTCAAAATCTGATATTTATAGTTATGGTATGGTTCTCTTGGAGATAGTGAGTGGGAGACGGAATTTTGAAGTATCTGCAGAAACCAATCGGAAAAAGTTCTCTGTGTGGGCATATGAAGAGTTTGAGAAAGGTAACGTTAATGGAATTCTTGACGGAAGGCTGGCAGACCAAGAGATCGATATGACGCAAGTGGTGAGGGCAATTAAAGTAAGTTTTTGGTGCATCCAGGAGCAACCGTCACAGAGACCAATGATGGGGAAAGTGGTACAGATGTTAGAAGGGATTACAGAGATTGAGAGGCCACCTGCCCTAACTCCATGACTGAAGGGCCTGTTAATGTAACAAGCATAAATGTCAGCAGCAACACTAGCGCTTTCTCCACCACTGCTGGTTCAGCCCTTGCTCCCTCTTCCTCTTCATCATTCCAAAATACAGGAGTTTCACTTTATGCTCCTGGGAGGAATGTGGAGAGGGCCTCGTCAAGCCTTTTACGATCAAACTCAGACTGAAGCTTGCAAAATTATATATTGCCACACAAACTGCTTTTGGGCTGTGGATTTATTGTGCCGGATTTGACAAAGAAAATCTTGATAGAGGTAGGGTTTTGTGGTCAAAATACCATCCATGATATCGATATCTGGTGTTGTAGAAATTGTTATTATCTCCAAGTATAGAATTTTAGGATTGTCTTTCATCAACAAAATTTTTATATACTGATCAAAAAACCAAAAAATTGGGATAGTCTGTGTAATTAATGAGCAGAGCCATTGTACGTCAAGCATTTTACCCAGCTTGTTTCCATAATGGGGGATGATGGCATAATATGCCAGGGAAAGATATTGTTTACAGTTGAGGGTGTGGTGCACGGGATTGGGATTTACTCTACAGAGGTGGTCCGAAGGGCCCCAACATAAAAGATATTGTTTACAGTTAGTCCACCTTCGTGTGACAAGTTTCTAAATTCTAGTACCCATCTAGTTCTTGTTTATAGATAAACTAATGAGTTCATCTTCTTGTTCAAGTTCTTTATATTCTTTATTGTCAGTTGAACACTCTGTATTCTTGTATTCTGACATCGAGAAATCGCTAATGACATATCTTGTGATGTCAAGTAATTAAACTGAGACTACCAAAGCAAATGGCATTCTGGGCAAGTTGCCTTTGCTTGAGTAACAGAAAGAACCAAGGTAAAGCAAAGAGATTGTTGAAAAACTAGGTTGCCCTCTCGAGCATAGCATATTTTTTATTTGTCATTTTCCAATTTTTCTTTAAATCCCGAAGGAGGGAGAAGTGACTAGTTATGGTCCTTCGTGGAAGTTGAAATCTTGTGATGTTTGGTGAAAGATCCTTTTCCAACAGTTCGAAACTCAACGCACGCACTGTATTTTTGACTTTTTTTTTTTTTTTTTTTGCATACGTTCATCCTAACGGTCAAAAGTTTCAAACCCACGTGAGGACAAAAATCTTAAATATGTATTTCGAGAGAGGTTGAACCATTTTGTAAGTTAAAGTTATTTTAAAATATATGACTCATTATCCTTTCTCGCGATGAATGGTTATGCTGACATGATGACATTAGAGCTTCTAATTTACTAACTTCAG
Source organism: Juglans microcarpa x Juglans regia (assembly GCF_004785595.1). Lineage (NCBI taxonomy): Eukaryota > Viridiplantae > Streptophyta > Magnoliopsida > Fagales > Juglandaceae > Juglans > Juglans microcarpa x Juglans regia. Next base: position 817,678 of record NC_054608.1, on the reverse strand, counting down.
TTCTTCTGAATCGAAAATTTCCCAAAATGGAAGTTAGGAACCCTTCTGAATGTGGAAAAGAATGCTTACTGGCTCGAGGCTCCAGCTCGTTGGAGACCCAACTTCTTGATGATGAAGCTGGCCGGAACCGATAAAATTATAAAAAGCACTAGAGACCACAGCAAGAAGAAACCCTTAAAGATTATTATCAGCAAAGGACACAGAAACTTGCCAATTAAGAAAAACGAGTTTGCTGAAGTGGGAGAAAAGTAGCAAAGGACTTCAAAATCAATGAAAGTTCTTCACCTGCATGCCAGTCCAAAAGGGATGGTGATGGAGCGGAAGCTTTGATCGCTTCCATATACCTTGTCTTTGTTTATTACTACTCGACGTATCACTGTTTACTGCTATGGGTCGGCAGGGAGTGATATTGGAGATGTAGACGGCCTGGTTTACATCAACTTGGACAGTGGGCTCCTGCCTAATCATCCAAACCTTCGTGGTTTAAAATGGGCCAGGCTACCAAGAACAATACTGATGGTGGCTTTTTCTTTTGTTTCTTCTTTCGGCCATTTGGGTATAGTTTATATGGGCTATGAAACTGTTTACTTTTTCGCAAGAGAAGAGAGAGAACCTTAAAAAAAAAGCTACAGTTGCTCTCATGTCATGATCTCCAAAAATTCTCTCTACTTTAGGGTTTTACTCAAATTTGTTCTAAACACTAAACAACCAACTTCTCATATCATGTATCTTTTTTAAAATTATTATTATTTTAAATTTGAAAAAATTGAATTGTTTATAGATGAGATGAGATGTATTGTAAAAATAAATGATTAGATGATCTGATATCTAATATTATTATTTCTCTTTCGAGGATTCCAACTCATTCTTTAAATATAATTAACCAAATATAGTGAGCAACTTTGGCATACATTTCTTATATATGTTTTTTCTGATCCATGCCGCCAGCTTTCGAGTAGAATTTTCATTCAAGATGATTATTACCTTTACCTCCGGTTCTTCTCATTGATCATCAGACATCTTCAAAGATAAATTGTTCTTCAATCCTATCAAAAACAAATGTACGTGTCTCAGAGTTTTAGGGCTCACCATGCACCTTCAAAATCCACCCTTTAACGCCCTACTCTGATAGTTTTCTTTTTTGGAGGGCACACAATTCATAGTTTTTTACGACCGCCTATCTCTCTCTCTCTCGATCGTCCTTTTGGCTCCGGCCCCTTCCCTCTATAAATAGAGTACATGCAGTGATCTAGCTAGCAAAAACATACCCACTGAACCGATGATCACTCATAGTACCCTCACTCATAGTACCCTTTGTTAAGGAGAAAACAGACTAAAAAAACCATGCAACCCTGAGCTACCGAGAACACCCCACACCACAACACCCCGCACCCCCACTCCCCCCCCCCCCCCCCCCCCCCCCCCCCCAACACCCCCCACACACACGAGACAAGCTGACGAGCCATGAATATGGGTTGCTGTGTGACGTAGTTCTTATCGATTCTTTACATAGGAATTGTCCTTTTAATTAGGTAACATAGTATTAAATACATGCACGCTTCGATTTTTATTAGATATGGCAAAGATCAAAACGAACAGATGGAAAATATATGCATTTTTATAAGTAGATAGAAGCTCCAACATAGTGCAAAACACATGAAAAAATGAACACTGCGGTCCTCTTAGTACTGTGTTTTGCTCTTAGTCCTGTCTGTTATGCTCTAATCTTTTGTGGGAATGATTTTAATATAGAAAGCAGCCCTGTATGAAGAGCTTTGAGTCTTAAACCATACGATCAGGACAATGAGGATAAAGTTAATCCTTTTTGGTGCTTTTGATGCACTAATTCGTGATGAACTTTAATTATATCCCTCTACTCAAGATGCTCTTTTGGACTGTTTAGCATAAGTTCCATTCCTACCTAATAACTAGTGATCATCACTTTCTCTAAAAAAAAAAAAATATATATATATATATATATATATATATATATGTTGGATATGTGTTCCAATCAAGTTTAATGGAAATATAGAGCTAGCTAGCAGAAACCATTACAAAACAATAGTGGATAGGTCACTTTGGTGCCTTTCAAGTATAAATAATATATACAAGAAAGTGCAACCCACCGTGCTCATGAGGCTCCTGCTTACTGTTCTATTATGTTATGGCCAGGTGGGAAAGTTCCCTCCAAAGTGTATCAACTTTTAATCCGGTGATCTCCTGTTTTATATATAAATCCATATCTGCATAAAGTTTTGAACAATATTACTAATGCTAATAATGTAGTACTAGTACACCACTCATGTCTAAAGTATACACATAATAGAATGCATGCATGGCATTCTTCTCTAGCTTATTCTTTTTTGGGGTGAAAAAGAAGCTTAAGAAAGACAAACGACAAACATTATAAATTGCAAAAACACAAAGATAAAGAGGCTTTAGATAAAGAGTCTGGGTTTTGGTATTTTATGGCTATTTGTAGCCCTAGGTGTCTATATGTAGCCACGGTTTTTTTCTGTTATAAATGAGGACTATCAATAAATTTAGGATATCATCTTCTTTTTCAAATAATAATAATAAAAAAAAAAAAAAGGGGCCTTAGATATGTTACTGGGTTACAGCAACTTTTTAAGTGAAAAATGGAGATCTCATGACCAGAAGCTCTAATGGAAGTTGGAATCTGATAATTTAAAAAAAAATGAAATAATTGAATTATATATTAAACCGAATATATATATATATATATAAGCTAGCTGGATCATATTCTGATCTATATATATATATATAAGCTAGCTGGATCATATTCTGATCTCCTGGCCATATACAGGCAATTTAGTGTATAATTTGGCTGCATTTTGACTCTGTTACGTACACTGTATCTAGCTAGCTTCATACTGATCACTATAAAACGCAAAGCGTGTGGCCGATTCTTCCTCAAAAGCTGACGTTGAAAGCTTGAAATATATATACATATATATATATATATTTATATATGAGTGCCTGAGCAGAAGCGAATCTGATTTTTGAGAAATCATGCCCTTTTCCCTAAAGGAACTCCTTGTCCCACACCACCCCCCCCCCCCCCCCCCCCCCCCCCCCCCCCCCCCGGCCTCCCCCATTTTATGCGGTTAGCTTTAGGTAGAATTGATTTTGATTATTTGCGTGGATATTTTGACATAGAATAAGAATATTAACCACATCTATATTAAGGGGAGAGAAATTATATATACGATTCATGTGGCTGCAGGCAGGGGAAATCATTTGACCTCATGACAAGAACATGCATATTGGAAAACAAAACTTGCATCATCTGAGGATATATGTCACGTAATTCTCATAACAAAAGACATGTTGTGACCAAGTTCAATAATTCAAAAACGTATGAGCATTGACTTAATTAATATGATCATATTCCAGCTGTTAGGTACTTTTCCAGACTTTAAAATCCTTCCCCTCCACTTTATTTCTATTGAAATTAAATTAATATTCCATATGTTGGGTTTACATTTACAATCCTTCCCCTCCGGTCACTTTATTTCTATTGAAATAAAATTAATATTCCATATGTTGGGTTTGAAGAAATATCTCATGTACGGCCTCTTTCGGATGTTGAGATCAGAAATTTGTAAATAATAATAAAATGGTTTATAAATAGTAATTAATGAAATGTTTTGAGTTAATTTAGGATATGTTTGGATATAAAAACATCTCATCTAATCTCATTATTACAACTTTCCTAAATTCTCACACAAAATATAATAAACAATTAACTTTTTCAAATCCTAAAACAATAATAATATGAAAAAATAATATTTCAATAATATTTGATTCAATTCATCTAAAACTATCTCATCTCATCTCATCTCACTATCCAAACAAGCCTAATATGTTTTATGAGATTTTAAGAAATGAGAAAGAAAAAGTTGAATAAAAAATTACAAAAAATAAAGTTAGAATAAAATTTTTTAATATTATATTTCTTTTAGGATTTGAGAAAATTGAATTATTTTTTATGTTTTATTTAGAAGTTTGAGAATGATGTTAAAATTGAAAAATGTTTGTATTTTATTAGTATTTGGATGTTGATATAAAATGGTTAACACCATCTTAACATCCAAACTAGCCCTAAATCTTAGATCTAAATTACTTCCATTCCCTATTTTCTTTCATAAATCCTTCTTAATTTTCTTCTGTGATCAATAGTATGATACGCACTAGCTCGTGCATGGAAATAATTTTGGAAGTAACTAAGTGGGATTTGAATAGTGAAATAAGATGAGATGAGATGGTTTTCGATAAAAGTTGAAAGTTGAATAAAATATTATTAAAATATTTTTTTAAATATTATTATTGTTTTGAGATTTAAAAAGATTGAATTGTTTGTTGTATTTTATATAAAAATTATAATAATGAGATGAAATAAATTAAATTAAAATAATTTTAATAACCAAACTAAGCCTAATATAAAATAAAAATATCTATGAGTGCGGACTCAACTACTTTATAAGATACAATTTTTATTTTTCCCATGAACGAATAGGCCCATGAAAAGATTTTTATTATATTATTTTGCATTTTCCTAGTCATTTCAGTAACCTTTCTGAAAGAGATGTTTGTGCTGAAATAGTGTCAAATGAAAATCTCCATTCGCAAAATTAGCCAACCCCACTCCGATTCTGAAAACCCCAAAGCCCCAATAACCTTAGTGAAAGTAATGATTGTATTTCATGTCTTGCCCATCTATCTGTATAAGTACCATACTGACCGAAACACAAAGATGTCTTGTCTATCTCTATCTCTTGTTTGGCTCACTGACAAAAACAAATACAAATGAAAGGAAAACACCCAAGTCCCAACCCACATGGGAAATTATAAACCCCAAACGATCATATGATCTTATTTACCACATTATATATACTCATATATTAATTAATAGCATTAAAGTTGACATGATTAGTAATAACAACCTTTTAAAATTTAAAATAAAATAAAAAAATGATATTTACAATCGTGAGTATATTAACGTTATGTAATTATTTTAAAAAATATAAATAAATATAAATTTAATTTTTTAATAATAAATTTTAATCTTTTTTAAAACGATCAGAAACATCACATAACTGTAACATTACTATGTAACATTACTCAACAAAATATCAACTAAAAGCAAAAATTAATAGGAAGTGAATAGTTCAGAATGGAACTGAACACAAGAATAAAAGTCCCGCATGAATGACAGGTCTCAGCTGGCCTCCTCCAATGATCCGTAGGTTTCAATATTTCCTTGTATTTTGGTAGGGCCATGGAACATCCGACAGAATACACACACTCTACTTTTACATGAGTATCGAGACGCCAAAATAAAATTTATATGTCTACACAGAAAAATAGGTTGCGGATGAAAGAAGAAACGCGCGCGTACCGTCTCTATCAAGCCTTTTGGCCTAAGTACAGAATCCAATAAAACAGGCGGCTAGCTAGGTACATGTGATGCGCGCGCAGACCGTACCCTTACAGGTGCCAAAGCTCTCATATGCATGCATGGAATCCCTCAGATGATGTGCTCTGCTGCTTTCCGCCTATTGGAGTTTTAACTTTTAACAGCTTTAAACCTGCAATCTCGATTTTAATTAGCAGCCTCAAGTAATTAATTTATAATACATTCATTATTCTACCTTCTTACTAATTTCTTCCGATATATGGAGTCGATCGAATCCCTTGAACAGTAATGAAAGGCTTGAGTAGGAAAATGGAACCTTTTACACTGGTTTTTTTATCCAAAATAAGCCAAATTAAAGATCTACTCCTATTTTGAACCAGATTTTTCATGATTTGTTTCACATTGCAAGTCTGCAACAGATCTTTGTAATTCCAAAACAAAACAACAAAAAACAAAAAAGAAGATAAAAACAATATTCTTTTTTTGGCAACTAACTCGAATGATAATTGTCTGTCTATACATTATATAGAAGGAAAGTAGACACAAGATAGGAATTAGCTTCAGTACTTTGCAAATACCATATAATTCAATGATAGCAGATGATCAGTCCTGCATGCATGCATGTACGCGTGGTTATTAGTGTGTGACTGACGTGAAAGGCCATGGCAGATCAGTCCCTCACAATGAATGTGATCTGCTAATAATTTACTCATCACATGAGACGTTGCCTTCCTTCCATAAAAGCCTTCATTCTGCTTTTCATCTATTTCCTTGCAGTTTTCCACCACCCATGGAGACATTCCCCAATGGAGAGAAATCTTGCTTAAGTTATCAAAACTTACTGGTGCTGCATGCGCTGGTATAGATAGAGTCAAGGATATTGCCACTTTTTTTTTTTTTTTTTGTTTTTTGTTTTTATCACACAGTTATACCTGTCATGAGCAATGTTTTGAATACCGTACCGGGCGCCGTACCGGTCAAGGCACTAGAATAAAATATTTCGATACCGGTACCGTTTCGGAATAACGTTTCGGGATAACGTTTCAGGATAGTCGATCTATAAATAAATTATATATATATAAAAATTATATTCTAAAATAATAGTCTATATATAAATAAATTATATACAAATACATATATATATATAAATTATAAATAGTCTAGTCTGAATTGGGGGTTAAAAAATAAACTTGTAGTTTGAAAAAATGAAAAAAAAACACAGGCCGAAATATAGGCCGGTACAGCCCGAAATTGAGGCCGGTACCGGCCAGTATGACCGGTATTTTGGCCGGTACGGAATAGGTATAGTATCTGTACCGGCCGGACGGCCGAAACGAAAAATTTCGACCTTACCGATCAATACGGTACGAAATTTAAAACACTGATCGTGAGAGTTGTCTCGTATATATCTATTTCTAATTATAGACTTGTAGTACTACTGTTGTCAAAGAAATGAGACCCACGATAGAGATGGATCCTATCGAGATGATTGATGGAGGCGGCTTATAATTATAAGAGGGAAATGTGATCGACACCAATATTAACATGACATGAAAGGTGGGAATATTGTGAGTATATACAAGTTAAAAAAGAGGTCCTCAAATTCAAAACCTTAAATTGATTAAGAAAGATAAATAAGTTGAAAAATCTTCTTAAAGCGAGTTCGCGCATCAAATCGCACACCGATATTAACATATAAGACATCCGTTTAATGAAACGATATGAATTAAATATGGAAATGATTTGCATGAGACAAAGAACCTTCTTCTTCTCTCAAAATTTTTCCTCTTTTATTTTTCTTTTCAATAAAAAAATCATGTCAGCGTCGATACACAATTTAGTGTACTAAACGGCTTGTAAATACCTAGCAATACTCAAATAAGTCTCCCAATAGTTATTGTTATTTATTTAAAATATGGAAAACACTATTATGTCCACTCCTTTTGACACTTCCATTTGACCACTGGTCAATTTTTTTTTTTTTACTTAATGATTAAAGAAGTTATTTTAAAAATATTGGTGTATTTTTTTATTTTTTAAATATTTTTAAATATGTTAAAAAAATATGAAAAAAAAATATTTTTACACTGACCGTACCGCCCAACTGTTAAGAAGGGGCGGCACAGTAGCCGCACCCAAAAATTATTCTAGCAATATTAAATATTGAATAAGCGTGATAAGATTGACTTTAAGTATCTATTTTTTTCCTATTAAAAATTCAGAAAAATAAAATGAAGTTTTAAATCGGATAAAGGAATCAAAAACAAAAACTTAACGATCCGGAGCTTTGATGGGTTGGGCTCATGGATCCCAAGCGACAATCAAAAGAAACACTGGAACACTACCAAATGATCTTTATTTAGAAAGGTATTAATAAGAGGTAAAAATAACAAAAACTTTCCAATTGGCCCAATGGACAAGACCCATCCATCCCAACCGACCCATTCTCTCTTATGGTTTTCCCTCTCTCTAGCCTCGCGCTCTCTCTCTCTCTCTCACCACCTTCTCTCTTCCCAAAACTCTCTTTTTTCTGCACAACAATAACCTTTTCTTGCCCCCCCCCCCCCCTCTTTTTCTTTCCTCTGCCCAAGCTACTTGTAGGTCGCAGTCGCCACCATTATCAAGTCCATATTGCTCTTTCCTTTATTTTGTCTGTCGTTCCCCTCTATAAATATCAAGGTTACAGAGGGTGTATCAGGCAAGCTCTACTTTAAGTAATTTCCTTCTTTGGCTCTTGAATTTACTCAAACAGACAGCCATTCTCTGCTTTTATTTCATACATACATCTTCCAAACCGAAAGCAGACGCTTCTTATGCCCATTAGCTTCTCCCACAGTTAGAGGGTAATTAAGAGGGAAGTCTAAAGGTTGGTATTTTTGCACAATCTTTAAATACTTCTACGTATTTCTTACTCTAATCACTTGTAAAAATGAAGATTTGATTGAAAACAAGATGGAAACCTTGGTATCCGTTAACTTGGTATATTATATGACATTATAACAACTTGGATGAAATCAATATTGGGTTCTATGTTGTGTATTGCTTGACCATGCTTTCTTGATGTTTGAACAAGTAATCAAAACTTAGAGTTTCATTTGGTTCACTTCGTGATTCAATTTCTTGCAGATTACATTTATACAGGAATCCATTTCTCTAAGCTACAGAAGTTAGAAAATGGCAGATGACGACCCTGATTTCACTTCCCACAAATCCCCGTCTGCTTCACAGGTAACCAAATCTTAAAAGCCTGACCTTGTCCTTGCGATCATTCCCTCTATTAAACTTTACTTCGTGTACACATTATTTCATGCAAACAGGTAATGGAAGAACTGAAAGAGCTATGGCTTATGGCCATGCCAGTCACGGGCACCAACTTCATGGCCTTCTTTAGAGCCGTGGTATCGGTCGTGTTCTTGGGACGGCTCGGCAGCCTAGAGCTCGCCGGAGGAGCACTCTCTATCGGTTTCACCAACATAACTGGTTACTCTGTTCTTGTCGGCCTCGCCTCAGGGCTCGAACCGGTATGCAGCCAAGCCTACGGTAGCAAAAACTGGGACCTACTCTCCCTCTCCCTCCAGCGCATGGTCTTCATACTCTTACTCGCCATCATACCCATCAGCCTCTCGTGGGTCAATCTGGAAACCATCATGATTTTTCTGGGACAGGATAAGGAAATCACTGCAATGGCCGCAACCTACTGTATCTACTCCCTCCCGGACCTCTTAACGAACACGTTGCTGCAGCCGCTAAGGGTTTTCCTAAGGTCGCAGCAGGTGACCCGGCCCATGATGTACTGCTCCCTATTGGCGGTGACCTTTCATGTCCCGCTGAATATATTCATGGTAATGGTGATGGGTCTGGGAGTCCCCGGCGTGGCTATGGCTTCGGTGCTGACGAACCTGAACATGGTTGTGCTGATGGCGGGGTACGTGTGGTGGACGGGGAGGAAGTCCGGAACGGAGTTGAGATGGAAAGCCGGGACATCGATCGATTTAAAAGGCATGTTGTGTGGGGTGGGACCTCTGTTGAAACTAGCGGTGCCGAGCGGTCTGGGAATATGCTTGGAGTGGTGGTGGTATGAGATAGTGACGGTGATGGCTGGGTACTTGCCGAATCCAAGACTGGCAGTGGCCGCCACTGGGATTCTCATTCAGACCACTAGTATGATGTACACTGTCCCCATGGCCCTCGCTGGATGCGCCTCTGCCCGAGTATGTTTTTCTTACCCATTTTACTTGTCCTATGCATGTACTCATGTTACTTTACTTTTGTTCTGTTTTCCCATTTTTTAAGGTTCTGGTTTAACCCGGATGTGGACCGTTTGGCCAAGTTTACAGCTTCTGGAGACCGTGTAACTGGCTGAACATTGATATCCAGATCAGTGATGGGTCTTAGAGTTCATCCAAAGAACCTATTTTGGAGTGATTCGTGCTGTTTCAAGTAGAGAAGTTGGGGAGGACTAGGCTCAGAACTGGGTTACATTTGTTTTGTTGTGCCCATTAGGTGATGCCCGACTCGGTCGGACATTGCTTTTCACTTGTTCATACCACTGACTCTCGGTTTTTAGTGGGATTGGAGATTTTAGGCTATGTGGTGGAGTCACAATCTTATTGCTAGCTGGGTGGATTGAAACTGTGAACCGACTGATCCTTTGTTTTTTTTCCAAAATCGTATCAATGGGGCTTACGAAAAAGTGGGTCCTAGAAAATGCAGACCATAGGATCAAATTCATGATGAAGTCTTGCGGTTTTGATCATTTCTTGTGCATGCAGGTAGGGAATGATCTTGGGTCTGGGAAGCCATACAAGGCCAAGTTAGCAGCAATGGTTGCATTGGGATGTGCCTTCGTGATCGGCATCATCAACGTGACATGGACGGTGATCCTCAGACAACGATGGGCGGGCCTCTTCACAAAAGACGAGCTAGTCCAAGCCTTGGTTGCATCTGTCATGCCTATCATGGGGCTGTGTGAGCTTGGAAACTGTCCACAAACCACAGGCTGTGGCATACTGCGCGGCACGGCACGCCCAGCCGTTGGTGCAAGTATCAATTTGTGGTCATTTTACTTCGTGGGGACGCCTGTGGCGGTGGGCCTAGCCTTCTGGCTGAAGGTTGGGTTCAGTGGGCTGTGGTTCGGACTCCTCTCTGCTCAGGTGGCTTGTGTTGTCTCAATCCTCTATGTTGTGCTATTCCGTACGGATTGGGAGGCTGAGGCTTTCAAGGCCAGGAAACTCACTGGGTTGGAGATGAAAGCATGCAATGGAGTAACTGATGAAGAATGTGAGAAAGATGAGGAAAGTAAAAGGCTGTTGGTAAATGGAAAAAACAGAGATGATGTTTGCTAGACAGAGCATTAGAGAATCTGTGGGATTAATCTTTGGGATTTGGGATAGTTTTTTTGTTTGCTAGTCACTTTATGGGTGCTCTGACTGATACTTGGGATTTTGTGTTTGGGGTGGTGGGTTTGCTTTTTAATCTGTCAAATGGGGTTGTCGTGGAACTGTTTTTTCCCCCTTAATAGTGAGGGTCACTCCCCCATGGAAAAGTGTGCATATTTTGAGAAAGAATGGCCTACATACATATTGATTACTGATGCTGCTCCCAAGTGGTTATTTTGTTTTTTTGTGATGCTAGTTTATAAACTCTACATCTTGGACCAGCGCCAAGTATTGCCATGGGTGCATTTTCCTGTGAGAGCTCAAAACTGTTTCAGAGCAATAGCTCAGAAAATGCCCCTGGGGTTGTCAAATCTCGTTATGAATCAGCAGAATAATTGCAGCAAACATGTCAATGCGTCACATCTTTTACAAAAGGGAGCAATAAAGCAAATCAAAGTAAGGAAAATACTATAATTGCAGGCTATGCTTGCTAAAGCAAATATGTGTCGGTAAATGATAACAGTACTCTCCTGCCCAATTGTGTGTTTAGTATATCTTGTGTCAGGAACCCAAAAAGAGACCCTCCAGAGCAATATTGGCTACACGCGGGACAACTTCAGCATCTGAAGGAGAGGATTTTCATGGACGAAAGTTCTCCCAATAGTCGATGTGAGAAAGCTTTCCTGTCCAAGAAAAGTAATTTGCGTTCAAACATGAGCTTTTCGCCACGACGCAGCCAGATATGTCAATGGCAGACAGGAAACTTTAGGTACCAAGCAGCCACAAGTAATCAATATATGCACTGAATATTGTCTGCACAGATATCCTAGTTGCTGTTTTGCAAATTGCAAGACTCGGATTTTTCAGGACTTCAACACCAAAGTTGTGATGGACATGCATGAGTTTTTAGAAACAATATATATGAAACAGGGCATTTATTAACCATGTTTCTCTACTGAACCAGCTACAGATCTTTCAAACAAAAACTGTCGCAAAATCATTAGAGACTGCCAAATTAAAAGAATTTGTGACAGCCCATGTTGGTCTGCCAGCCATCCTCTCTTTTCTGCCAAATGACACGCAAACCTAACAGCTAAAATCGGTGCTTGTTTTTATATCATAATAAAGATAAACACGAAGAACCTGCAGGAACAATTCCCAATATCTGGGAAAGAAGAAAAAAAAAAGGAAATGAAGAAAAATACTGAGAAGAAAAGTCCCCGACCATGCCACATGTACAGGTACTGTGACCTCAATTATGTGGAGAAAAGCAGAGTGGTCAATTCCGTTGCTCCGATTTGATGTCTTTATGCTCCTTTTGGCTTCTATCTGCTACTATTTACATCGGTCTGAGATTTGATTTTGGTTCCATCTTTAGTGAAGATCTTGTTGGTCACGTGGGTCTGGCTTCAAAAAGGTTTAACATAAAGGGTATCATGGGATTCTTGTTCTATATGATTAGGGGATTCTGCTCTAAAGTTACCAACTTCAGCAATTAAAAGGATAACCTTCCCATAAATAAAGATCAAATGGGGTTCTTTATATTTCACCAATCACCTATGAGTAACCTTTTCTTTGTATAAATCTGTAAAAATAAAACTTTTATATATTAATGGTCAAGTTTTTGTAGGGTATCCGATCCCTACTATTTGCCCAAATGTCCGTCTCCTCCTAGATGCTTTCAAGCAGAAACTGGTCTGGACAATGAGCAAATTTATGAAAGTGATTCCTGTAAGATGATCCCACCTCCACAACTTTTTGAGGAAACTTGTGGGACTATTACCATTAATTATGTAAATGTATGACCGTTGAAATATAGAAATCATATCCAGATCTTTTGAAAAAGTGATGGAATAATACAAACAACATAAGATAGGCTTTGTCAAGCTGTCCATGCCTTCACTGATAAAAAAACAAGGCTTTTGAAGAAATATTGAGATGAAAACTATCTCACGCATTGAGATAGAGAGAGTATATATTATTAACATATATAGATGCTTACAATCCGTTATTTATGGTAGCAACTTAATAATTACAATCCGTTATCTAAGGAAACTATATACAAGTAAAAGAAGTAAGAATGTGCTACAATAAGGGAGAAAAATATGCTTGACTAATAGTCTAGACTTTCCTATAATAGATTGACAGCTGACTATATACTTATATACTGTGATTTAGCAATCTGGCTTGATACTTAGCTTGATACTTGCTAATTTGATGCATGTATTCCTTATATTCCCCTCAAATTTGGTTGTGGTAGAGAGCATAGCCCAAGTTTGTGTCTCAGCTGCTTAAATTGTGGCTTAAGAAGAGGCTTGGTGAAGATGTCAGCCAGCTGGTTAGTTGAGGTAACAAACTTTATTTCTAGTGACCCGAGAGCTACCATTTCCCTGACATAATGATAATCAAGCTCTATATGTTTGGTTCGAGCATGTGGAACATGATTAATCGTCATGTATAATGCACTCAAATTATCACAATGCAGTGATGGAACCTTGGTTAATGGAACACCAAGATCTTTTAGAAGTAGGGATAGCCATGTTAACTATGTTGTAGTAGAGGTCATATCCCTATACTCAGCTTCTGCATTTGATCTTGACACTGTAGATTGTTTCTTTGCACTCCAAGATATACAATTACCTCCAAGAAAGGTGCAAAAACGTATTGTAGACCTTTTGTAGTTGAGTAGCCAGCTCAATCTGCATCTGAAAAGCCATATAGATCAAGTGAACTGTTGGACAGAATTCTAATACCAAGAGTAGTAGTGCCTTGTAGATATCTAAAGATCCTCTTAACAAGCTGAAAATGGGCCATTGTTGGACCTTGCATAAACTGGCAAACATAGTTCACACTGTAAGAAATATCTGGTCTTGTTAAAGTGAGATATTGCAGACCTCCCACTAGACTTCCATAGGGTTTGACATCAGTAAATAATTCTTGGGAACCATATTCTGTTGTGCTTTTGTTGGCATTGGAGTTGACAATGGCTTGCTCTCATGCATATTGGCTCGAGTGAGGAGGTTGACAATGTACACGTGCTGTGAGAGAAACATATTAGAATCATATTTATGAACCTCAATACACAGAAAATGATGAAGAAACCCAAGGTCTTTAATCGAGAACTGAGTACTGAGCTGTGTGATTAGCCACTGAATTCTTTGTGGATTATTACCTATCACCACCATCTCATCTATATAAAGTAGTAGGATTAGTACCCCATGTTCTGAGTGTGAAATAAAGAATTTGCTGCACTCAAGTAAAATCCAAGTTGAAGGAGATAATCACTGAGCCTATCAAACCATGCTTTAGGGGCTTGTTTGAGGCCATACAAAGTTCTTTGTAATTTGCATACATGCAGTGGATTATCTTTATTGATATACCCTGGAGGCTGATGCATAAAAACAGGTTTGTTAAGATAGCCATGTAGGAAGGCATTCTTATACATGGCTATCTTAACATCTAGTTGATGAAGTGACCAATTTTTAATAGTAGCAATTGTAAGAACAACTCGAATGCTAACAGGCCTTACAACAGGAGAGAAAGTCTCTGAAAAGTCCACGCCATCCACTTGACTAAACTCCTTTGCAACCAGTCGAGTTTTGAGTCTTTCCAGTATGTTATCTGCTTCAAGTTTAGCCTTGTACACCCACTTGCATCCAATTACATTCATCCCGAGTGTTCGTGGAACTAATTCCCAAGTGTTGTTCACAGTAAGAGCTTTCAATTTTTCTTCCATTGCAGCAGACCATCCAGGGTGATTTCTTGTAGCTTTGATGGTCTTTTGTTCAGCTGGTACTTCACCAGATTATGCAAATTTGCATATCTTGGATTTGGCTTATGAATACCACTTCTGGCCTTGGTTTGCATCTAATGGTGCAATGGTGAAACTTACAACACTGGTTCAGTAACAATCTGTGATGGGGAAACTGCTTGAGGAACATTGTGAGATGAAGTTGGAGAACTATTTGAGACTTGCTAAGTCGAGCATGGAGGTTCAACATTATTTTGAGGGAAATTTGCATTAGGATGTGCAAAGGTAGAAGGTGGTGGTTGATTGTCATTATGACATTCCTCAAAACTGAAAAATCTCCTTCAACGGGAAAAGAGGCATACAGCTGAGTACGTTATGAGTATGGCAAGACAGATTCATCGAAGACAACATGCCTTAAAATATAAATCCTACCAGTAAGTGGATAAAGGCACTTGTAACCTTTATGCTTGTTGTTGTACTCAATGAAAGCACATGCAGTGTCTTTGGTTCTAGTTTATTAGATCGATAGTCTCCAAAATATGGAAAACATCTAGAACCAAGTATTCTAAGAACTTTATAATCTGGAAGCTTATCATAAGTCTAAGAAAAGGAGAGACCATGTTAAGCAGAGAAGAAGATAACTTGTTTAAAAGAAAAATAGCAGTGGAAAAGCAGTCTAACTAGAATTTGTTTGGGAGTTTAGCATGAAACATCAATGCTAAGCCTAAGCTATTATGCTTCAATGTTTCCTCTCAGCTTTGCCATTTTGTTCTGGTGTTTTAGGACAGGTAGATTGATGGATGATGCCATGGTTGTGAAAATAGGTGATAAGGTTTTTGTCATTAAACTCACCACCTTCATCACTTTGAAAAACTTGTATTTTGGCATTAAGCTGACAAGTAATCAATTTGTGAAATTGAAGAAAAATTTGAAATAGTTCAGATTTATGCTTTAATGGAATTAACCAAGAAAAATTGGTAACCTCATCAATAAAAATAGCATAAAATCAGAATTTCTCTCTAAAATGAGGGGGAGATGGTCCCTATAGATCACAGTGTATCTTTGAAAAATGATCATCGATATTATTTGCTCTAGGAATAAAAGGCAATTTTGAAGCTTTCCCCATTTGACAACTTGTACAAATTCCTATAAAATTTTGTTTAGAATCAAATGAAATAAGCTTATTATTGCAAAGATAATCAATAACTATGGAGTTTGGATGTCCGAACCACAAGTGATAGCTCTCCTTATTTATTGTTTGAAATCTAGAGGAGAAGTAGGTTTGTTTTTCTGGAAGAGTCGATGTTGTAGCATTAAAAACATATAGGCCTTTATGTTTCCTCCTTATTGCCACTGTCCTCTGTGTCATCCTGTCTTTTATCACAAAACAATTGCCATCAAACTCAAACTTTAATGGATAATCTGATGTTAGCCTACTAACTAATAACAAATCTTTCTTGATTTCAGGTACCACAAGAAAACTAATTAACTAAAGTTTAGATGGAGCAGAACCAATCATGGCCTGACCAGTATGAGTAATAGGCAAGGTTTTGACATTCCCAACCGTTATACCATCGTATAGGGAATCACAAATTGGAGGATACCTTGATTTGCTGTCATGTGATCAGTGGCTCCAATGTCTGGATGCCAAGAGGCTTTTGTTAGTTCTTCCAACTTCATTGCTATAAAACTTTGAGGAAGATTATCATGTGTAAATGAATGATTAAATATATCAAAATACTTCAAGGCCGTGTGATTTGTTTTATGACAGATTTGACAAATAAGTTCTTCTCTTGGTGTAAGTTTGCTGTTGCTGGAAACCTTGAGAGTTATTGTGGGAAGCTTGGCCTTGATTGAAACCTTTGGAGTAATTGTTGGAGGCTTGGCCTTGATTTGTTGCTTTGGACCCATTAGAGTTTCCTTGAGCAAAGCCTCGTCCCTTGGTAGTAAAGGAACCAATCTGTTTCTTGTTCTTATAAGACTTTTGTCCATAGAACACCATTGATGCAGGAGGAGCATCAAGTTTGTACCTGTCAACATAACTTTCAAGTAAGGTTACTACCTCAAAGTATGAAGGGACATGAGGCTTCATTATTGTGGTTGTAAAGACCTCAAAATCCTTGCCAAGACCATTGAGGAGCCACCAAGACTTTTTGTGATCAGAAACTGGCTTGCCAATAGCTGCAAGCTCATCACAAATGGTCTTGAATTTTTTGAGATAATTAATTAAGGAATCAGATCCTTTGATGATATAGGTGAATCTTTGCTTAAGAGCAAGATTTCGATTTGAAGATACTCTTACAAAGGCATGAAGAAGAGCATTCCTGACTTCTAAGGCAATGTTTAATCCCACCACAATGTCTAAGATCTCTTCAAAATGGGTTGTTGTGAGCCAACCTTTGACTAACCTATTAGACTTGTACCATTTTTGATAGAGTGGATTTGACTGAAAGGTGGAGGACTCATCAAGAATGATCTATGGTGGAGCTTGGATTTCACCGGTGATGAATCCTTAAAGGTCATAACTCTCAAGTATATTCAGCATTTGGATTTTCTATAGCAGAAAATTGTTGGAGTTAAGTTTGAGAGAGACATAATTTGAAAAATTTTGTGAAACTGGGTATGGTTAGGGATCTGAATTATCAGAAGGCACAAAGAAGGATGATGAAGTCATTTCTAGAAAAAAATAAAGAACACCACTCGCTGTCAATACGTTGTGGCTCTTAATACCAATAGGAAATATTGAGATGAAAACTATCTTACACATTGAGATACAGAGGGTGTATATTATTAACATATATAGATGCTTACAATCTGTTATTTATGGCAACAACTAAATAATTACAATATGTTATCTAAGGAAACTATACACAAGTAAAGGAATTAAGAATGTGCTACAATAAGGGAGAAAAACATGCTTGACTAACAACCTAGACTTTCCTATAATAGATTGACATCTGACTATATATATATGTACTGTGAATTAGCAATCTGGCTTGATACTTGGCTCGATACTTGCTGATTTGATGCATGCATTCCTTATAGCTTTGTCAATTAAGTAAAAGAAATGCGTGGTTAAATTGTAGAAGAAAAAGGTATGATGCTAGTCTTTAATTCATGGTCTTCCCTAGTACTATATTTTAGTCCTTCACACAAGCAAAACATGCTAAGTAGAAGTTCTAGATCTTATGTGGCTATTTTTTGCCTCTGCTTTTAAAGAAACCATGCATCTTTTTACAGACTTCCATCGTCATTAATGTAGTTGTCTAGAGGGATATTCTGATGCATGATTTCTTACCTTTTATATCTCTATCTTATGGTCTACTACTTGGAATTCCAGAATTAAGAAGTGAAACAGTTTCTAAAAGGATTATCTTGGAATGTTGTTTATTAATTCAATCTTCACATGCAAAGAATGGGAGGGTTTTTGCAGGGTGCAGAAGTTGGAATATACAGAAGACAAACTTCTATTCAAGTATCAATGTCTACTTGTTTGCGAACCATTATTTAGAGCTCATGAACCAAAAAAAAAAAAAGCTTGAGAATTCATGTCATCATGTGTTGCCTCTTGATTGTAAGGAAGTTTCAAGAAGTTTGGTCATAAAAATTGCTCCAAAAGACAAAAAAGCAAGTGCAGGTTTATTGACAACTGTGAAAAATACGAGGCTTGATTAAAAGAATTTATATATCTCTTCTCAGTGATATTAGAGATAGTAATAGAATATGTAAATCTTGCAAATAGTAAATTTTAAATTAAATTTTTTTCATAAATATCATATTTATCCACCAAGTTGTAAAATTTATACGTATTATTTTCCATATCTTATACCCTAATTCTCTCTTAAGAATAAGATCTTAATTATTTTCTTTAAGATTTTATAATTATAATCGATAAACTTAACATATAAAACTCTTATATTTAATATTGAAATTAATATTTTTTTGCACTTGAAATTAATATTGAAATTATGGATGGAGATTTTACAATTTTAAATTCTTTTATATTTCAAACCAGTGTTTTTGGTAACGTACCGTCGACTGGTACCGGTAATATATCCATTCCGTACCGTTCAAAATACTGGGTGTACCGGCCAGTACCTGCCTGTATCGGCCGGTATTTGATGTTTTGGCTGAAACAAATATTTCGACCGGTACGAAATTCTACAGCCTAGTTGGATGGCATTTTCGAAATTTCAGTAAACTCTTAAGGCAATTTTGGACTTTCACGTAACATATAACTTAGGTTTTTTTTTTTTTTTTTTTTCTCTTTTTCGGTTTCGCCCAAACTCATTTTCAGCCTCAGCCCTCAGGCTTTCAGCCTTTTCCTTCAGCCGCCAGGAGCAGCAGTGCAGCACCCATGCACCTGAGTCCTAGACGGCCAACTAGAGCTCCAAAATTTCACCCCGTCTGTCAGCTCGCACCGTCGTCTCCTTCGTCTTGTTCCACGTTGCCGTCCGCTGTCGTCTAGGTAATTTTTTAGTTAATTTGATTTTTTTGTTACTTTTTTTTATAAATAAATCATAATTGTATTTTTATAGATATTTTAGATTATATTTTATAGTGTTTGTTTGTTTTTAGATTCTATATTGTATCTATAAATCTATAGCTTTGGGGTGATTGTTTGATTCTACTCGAAACTTGGTATTTTATAAATAAAATTTGTGATAAAAACTGCTTTGACCAAGAACGTTAGCACAATTAACAAAAGTTGTGGAATCAAAGCTTTGTGATTGATTTCTTGCCTAACATCAATAAAAAAAAAAAGAGTGCACGTAGACTCTTAATAGCATCTTCAACCTTATGATTGTGATTTCTACAAACTGTTTCCACCAACTAATACAAAGAAAAAGAAAATATTCAGACCATTAAATCTAAATTTCAAGAAATTTTACTAGAAATGTAATAATTCTAACATATTCTCCTATCTCTGGCCAACATCTTCCCTTTTTTCTTTTTCTAATAAAGCACGCGTTAATTGCATATTTATGGATATCAAGAATGCAAGAAATGTATATAATGGTACCAGTATAGATAACAACATTAGTGCTAACTAAATATGGTTTAGCACACCCCAAACATCTCGAGTCCAGAAAACCACTGATAATAAAATTCCATTTTTATTACAAAGTGAAGAAAAAGTTAAAAAATATATATATCCCTGTTCAAGTATTAGCTAATATATATATATATGAGCCACACTTAACTACTGAATTAAAATATATATATATATATATATATCCCTGTTCTTTTGTGTTGGATCCCAGACATGGGTAGTGGGTGTTTGGTTTTTGATGAGCAAAAGTTGAAAAGTCGAATACAAGTGGATACAATTATCATGTCTTCTTCTTACTGAATTACTCACCTTTTTGTTCTAATTCATTTGCCTTTCTCTCAACATCAAGGTTCCCAACTTGACCCCAATTTTTGCATCGAATTTGGGGTGATTGGCTAATCATGTTTGGATTTGATGAGTTTCTTCTTAATGGCTTACTTATAAATGTTAATTTTTTATACTTTAATAGTTAAAAATGTCTAGTCGTCAATCAACCGATGGTATAATTTCAACTCCAACACTTGCTCCTGTAAGATCAGAAGATCCAGCATGGGCCCATGCACGTGCAGTGCCAGAGAAAAGAAATAATACTGAATGTTTATATTGTAATAAAGTAATTAGAGGTGGTGGGATCACTCGGTTGAAGTATCATCTAGTTGGAATTTCAGGCGATGTAGAAGCATGTAAAAAGGTCTCTGAAAATGTAGAATGGCAAATGAATGAGTTGTTTGATGAAATGAAAAAAACAAATAAAAGAAAAGAAAAATAAGGTTAAAGATTGGAGGCGATATAGATTTAACATTTGATGATATTGATGATAATAATAATATGGAGAGACAGTCTTAGCTTTCAAAAAGTAAGGGAAGTCGAAAGAATCTGGAACTGGAAAGTCAGTGGGGGGATTGAGTAAATTTTTTGCTCCAAGAATAACTCATGCGACCCAACCTTCAATTAAGAGTTCTATGTGTTTAAATGAGATGATTGTAAAAGCAAATATGGCAGTAGCACGCTGGTGGTATGATGCTAATCTGCCTTTTAATGTGCCTCAATCCAAGTTTTATCAACCAGTTATCGATGTCATGACTGCCATTGGGCTAGGATTCAAAGGCTCTTCTTTATATGAGTTGAGAGGAAATTTGTTAAATATAGTTTTGGATAAGGTTCAAGATTATTTACAACAAATTAAGAAAGTTTGGAATGAGACTGGTTGTTCACTAATGTCAGATGGTTGGACAGACCAGAAGCAACAATCAATAATCAACTTTATAGTTTATTGTCCGAAAGGTAAAATGTTCTTGAAGTTTATTGATACATTTGGTTTTAGAAAATATGCTTAAACATTGTTTAATATCTATAATGAGGTTGTTCAATAAATTGGAGCTGAAAATATTATGCAATTCATAACAGACAATGATGCAAGTTATAAAGTTGCAGGAAAAAAGTTACAACAGGAGTATGGCACTTTCTACTGGTCTCCATGTGCAGCTCATTGCATAGACTTAATGTTGTAGAATTTTTCTGATTCAAGATATTTTTCCTTTATTGATGATACTATAAAAAAGGCAAAAAAGATAATAAAATTCATCTATAACCATGGTTGAGTTTTGACATTGATGAGAAAAGATTTTACCAAAGGTCATGATTTGTGTCGTCCTGCAATTACAAGATTTGCAACAAATTTTTTAAGTATTCAATGCTTGCTCTTGTTTAAAAAAGAATTCAAAAAAATGTTTATTTGTGATAAATGGATTGTATCAAGTCATTCTAAGAGCAATATGGGAAATGAGATAGCTGAGATCGTTTTAGAAGATAAAGAGTTTTGGACTCAATGCCAATTTATTGTTAAAGTTAGTGAGCCTTTGGTTCGTGTTCTACGACTTGTTGACAGGGATGAGAAGCCTGCAATGAGATACTTGTATGATGCAATGGAAAGAGCTAAAGAGAACATAAAGCAAGATGCAATAATAAAGTTATTTTATTCAATTCATTCACCATGATCATTGATTCTAGATGTGATAAGCAGCTTCACAGTTCATTACATGCGGCAGATTGTTTTCTTAACCCTGGAATTTACTATAAATCCAACTTTAAAAATAAAAATGATGTTGTAAGAGGGTTCAACAGCTGTGTTATGAAAATGGAACTTGATCCCGATAATTAAGACAAGATCATTGCGGAACTTAACTTGTATAAGAATGTAGTAGGTGAGTTGGGACATTCTTTAGCAATCCACCATGATAAGATTAATCCAGGTATTATCATTTATCAATATCATTTGTTAAATAGTGTGACTTTGTACGTTAAATTTTATCCTATTTTATTTTTACTTGTATTTAATTAATAATTTATAATTGTATTATTGTTATAATTGCATAGTAGACTCAATTTGGTTGCGAGGTTCCAACGCTTCAAAAGTTTGTTGTTCGAGTATTAAGTCGAATGTTGTAGTGCAACTAGATGTGAGAGAAACCGGAGCATATTTGATTTTATTCATTCGAAGAAGAGATAGTTTAGTGCATAAATGTTTGAATTACTTAGCATTTGTTTGTTATAACTTGAAGCTGGGAGAGAGGTAAATTTTTTTAATACTAATGTTTTCACTGTTGAAAAATATATAATATTTTCACTTATGTTTGATTTTATTTTGACAGGAGCATAACAAAGAGAATAGATGCTTTAGATCCAATTGATTTTGAAAACATTGATTTGATGGAAGAATGAGTGAATGAAGAATCTGAGCTTCTTGATGAGAAGATTTGGATTGGGTATTTATTGAGGAGCCATTAGTCTCACTAAATGAGGAAGACAATAATAATATTGGTGTTGATGTTGATAACGGTGGTGATGTTGATGAAAATATTTTGATTAACATGTCGAATCCTGATTCATATTGTCTTTTTGATGAGGATGAATGATTTTTGATGACGTGGTGATGTGAATGATTTTATCATGAGAATGTTGGTATTTATGTTAGTTGTAACTTAAAACTTAAGACTTTCATTGAGAAGAATTGAGTTTATGACTTATTTTGTTGTTATTTTGGAGAACAGTTAATGCTTTTATATATATAATTTATCCAGGTATAAATTATTCCGAAACGGTACCGGTACCGAAATATTTCGTTCCAGTGACTTGGCAGTACAGCCTCCGGTACGGTATTCAAAACATTGTTTCAAACATTAAGGGCTCGTTTGGATGTTGGAAGCATCTGAGTGCAGTTCAATTTTAAACTTCGTTCAACATCCAAACACACAGTCGAGCCTTCACTAAGTGCAGTTCAATTTTAAACTTCACGGGTCCCACAACTGACAAAAGTAACTTGTTCTATTTTGTATTGTTCCATCTCTCTCTATTCTCTTTCTCCTAAAAAATCATCTCTTTCCCCAATCTCATTATCTCTAGCAAACTCGAATAAAATCGAGAAAAATGTCCTCATGAAACTAAAGCTTAGCTCGAGTTGTTGTATATGCTGGACTTGTCTCTCATACCAACCCAAATGTTCATCATTTTTGGACCATTGCCAGCCACATAGTGATCAATTGCATCGAACGTTAGAGATTGTTGCTAACACAACTATCCCGTTATGGCTGCAGAACAGTGGGAACAGAGATAGCTGACATGCTAGATAAACTCCTGCAAGTAGTGTGCTCACACAGTGTATCTACATCCCCTGCAATCGGTGTGGTAAATAAACAGCTATGCTCACCTCGAACTCGTGGTCAAACTAATCCCCTGCTTCCTCTACTCTTACTTCAATCAAATCTGCAATTTCTTTTTCATTTGTACCCAACCCGTGATCAATTGTTGAATGCAAACAGTGAAGGGGAGTGTCGTCATAGATCACTTGGTGTAGCCCCATTTCCTCTATAAAAAAACGCTTATGCTAAAAGCACAAATCCATCATCTTCCACATAACATTCATCCCCAATACGGCAAGCATGACTCCTAGGACCCGCTTATATTTAGCTGCATCTTCGGTTGTTTGCACCAGCGTAAAGTAAAGTCTAGTGAACAATACTTTTTTTAGTGGGATCCATACTTTTTTCAAAGAGTGGGACTACTATGCCGCCCCAATCTTAACGCTGGGCGTGCTGCCTAGTGGTTTTGTTTTTTGTTTTGTTTTTTTTTTTTTTACATTTTTAATACATTTAAATATTTTTAAAAGATAAAAAAATACACCTATACATTTAAAATCACTTCCTTAACCACTAAGTAAAAAAAAAAAAAAAATTTGACCAGCGGTCAAATTGCGCGGTCATAGTGGGGCGGCATAGTAGACTTTCTCTTTTTTAAATTTCAATAAATATATTTAAAGTCATCTTAATATATATATACATTTTAAGTGAATCTTATAAAATTTGTTTCATTATTTTAATTCATTACTATTCATAAAGTGTTGGGCTGAACATCTAGACATAAGAGTAGAAGATGTTGGTCCTGCAATCCTGTACGTCGAATCACGAATAATTGTTTTTAATTTTTAATTTTTTTTGAGAAATATCTATTGCATTATTGTTTATACTTCTGATTGCATTTATGTTAAATTGAGTTGAGTTGAGATAATAAAATATTATTTTTTAATATTATTATTATTTTAAAATTTAAAAATATTGAATTATTTATTATATTTTGTTTCAAAATTTAAAAAAATTATAATGATAAGTTACGAAAAAGTTAGCTTCCAGGGCTCAGGTGATCTCTCTGACTTCAGATTCCCTGTCAGCCTTTCACAGTTCGTCCCGTCTCTCAGAAACTCGAAGCGAAAATTAAACCCTAACCCTAGATTGGCAATGGCCAGCGAATCCCATGATAAACACCGGAGGTCTTCATCGTTGGAAGACGATGCCGAGAGGTCCTCTAAGCGCCACAAGCATCGTCACCACCGGCATCACCACCGCAGCAAGAAACGCGAAGAGGAAACCAAACGTGAGGGTGACGATATCAATCGCGCTTCTCCTTCTCCTCCTCCAGTGGCTATTAGTAACTTTCGCCCCGATGACGATGTGGAGGAGGGTGAGATTCTTGAAGAGGAGGGTTTCGGTTTCGGTGGTGGCGAGCAGGAGATTGCGGAAAGGAAATCTGAGTCGGACGAAGAGTCTCGGAAAAATGTAACCTCTGGTGTTCACTCTCAATCGGATCAACGAAATTTGGTGTGTTCTGATTGCCCTTATCTCTTAATGTTCTTTTTTATAACTTTTAATTTTCTTTCTGTTTGGTTGCTGAGAAAGTTGAGGAATTTGAGATTTTTAATTATTTTTTTTGTTTTTATCGAGATTTCTAAAAAGAAAATCCGCCTTTGGTTTGTTTGAATGAGTTTCGCCCAACGGAATTTGTGAAAAAAAAAACTGGTTTTCAAGATTTTTACCTCCTCTCAGTGACCAACAGGAGTTTATGTGGTTGTGATTATTGGACTTCATAATAAATCTTGTGCCGCGAGAGCTTGATGTGAGTGAGTATCTCTTAAGTTAATGTAAAGAACCTGCTTGCACTAGACGAGCATGAGTGAATTGCAAAAGAAGTTTCCCCTAGGCATCTCAGTGGAGACTGATGGCTTACATTTTAAATTTGTAAGATCTGGTTACATGTTTTTACTTCTAGCGTAACTGTGGTTCTTTTTTTTTTCTTCTATTCGGATGATATGCCCTTTTAGTTTGTGCATTTAGTCAGTTTTTGTCAAAATTGCCAGGGACATCGTGCTAAGCATGGCTCGTCTGATCATGAAGTTGGTGTACTCGAAGAAGACATTCAAGGGAACAAGGGTAGAAATAGGAAGACACTGGAGGACGACAAGAATGAAGAAGATTTGTTGACTGATTTCAAATTAGACAAGGAAGACAAAGCTTATAGCTGTAGTGGTGTTGGTACTGAGATTGGCAATGAGGTTTCTTTTCCAAGAAATTCAAGTGTTGAGCCTCAATATGGCTCAAGGGGCCAAGTCAATGGAATTTTGGGTCACAAAGATGAAAAGATGCGGCCGAGGGAGTCTGGGTCCCCTTCTAAAGGAATTGGCAAGGGAAATACTTATTATGATGATGAAAAGGTCGAGGTTTATAGAAGCAAGTTAAGCATTCGGGGAAACTCGTCCTCTCAAAGCATAGGGGACCATGAGGAAATTCGTACTAGGAGCAGATCTAGGTCAATTTATCATGCTAGGGAGAGATCTCGTTCCCGTAGCATAAGAGAAGAGGAGGAGGCTCATTCAAAAAAAGAACGTTACTATGAGAATGGTGCCTCATTATCTACTGATAAAGGTAAGTTTGTGTATGCCTCTGATGATGAAAGGATGACTCGGCAAAGTAAGGACAGATGGCATTATAGGAGAGATGTAGTCAGGGATGTGGAAAGGGAACGTAGTCCTAGTTACAATAGGTATATTGGAGAGGACAGGCTTAGGATTCGGGGTACACAAGGGAGAGAGAGGAGTAGGGATGGGGAGATGCACAGGGAATTGAGGAAGGAAAAGGAACGGGAGAGGATCAGAAACAGTGAGATGGATAGGGCTCAAAGGAGGGAGAAAGAACGGGAAAGGAGTAGGGATAGGGATAGGGATAGGGATAGGGATAGGGAAAGGCGGATAGAACGAGATAGAAGCAGGGAAAGAGAGGTGGACAGGGATAGAAGGGAGAAGGAAAGGGATAGGAGCAAAGCTAGTGAGAGAGACAGAGTTAAAGACACAGAAAGGGAGAAGGATAGGGACAAAGTTCGGGAGGAGAGGGAGAATGATAGGGAGAGGCAAAATGACAGAAATAGGAATAAGGATAGGAGCATTATGAGGGATAAGGAGAAGTATGAATTTCTTGAGGATGGCTATGAGAATGGAGATAGATATAAACATTCTAGACATTCGAGACATGATGAAAAGTATTACGACCAGGACAAAACGAAAAAAGCGCATTCAACAAAGGTTCCTGGTTCTAGGAGTAATTCATTGGAAGGAAATAGAGACAAACTGAGGAGGTACTCCTTTTTGTCTATTCTAGCCAAGTCAAGCCCCCTCCCAAGACAAATATTGATGCACCTGTTTCGATCATTGGATGCAGAGATGATGATGAACAAGGAGACTACGAAGAAGGGATTGCATTGCAGTTTGGTGAGCAGGAAGAGGAGGATCTCAACAGAATCAAGGAGGAGAGTAGAAGGCGACGACAAGCCATCCTTGAAAAATATAAGAGTCAACCACGATCAGAAAATATAGAGAAAGGTACTTTGATTTTCTTTTTAGTATCGAATTAACATTTCATTTTTCTATTTCGTTACACCTGAAGCTTAGATATAGGATATTGACAAGTCATGAAAGCTTTGCTTGGATCAATATCAACTAAAGGTTGATATTGTTTATTGGACTTAAGCTTGTTCAACTTGGATCTTAATCCACTCAAGTTGATGGGAAGAGGTAAATGTAATCGTTTAATTTATATTACATTCTACATCATGTGTGGGCTAGACATTAAGTGAATTCTACATGTCGAATGTTTGATTGAAACGAGGGTGAAGTGTTGGAATTAGTGTTTGAACTTAGAGCTTTGCTCTAATATTGTGTTAAATCACCTATTGTCTACTTATCAAAAAAAAAAAAAAACCAATTGTCTCAAAAAGTTTAAGCAGCTGGGAATAGGTAAATTTAATAATTTTTAGTTTATATTTTAACACTTAAAATTTCGAAGATTCAAAGAAGATGATGGATGAGCTTACATTTATAATGCTAGAAATCTTTTTGGTTGCATGTCAGCCCAGAATAGTCTTGGCCTTTCAAATTATCTTGATTTTTTGTCTCCAGGTTTTCCCTCTTCTTTCTAGTTGGGTGCTCTCTCTTGTATTCACCATGTGTACTTGGGTTTTGTACCTTTGCGTTTCTTAATTAAATTTAAGGGATAAAAATTTGGTGCTCCTTTCTTTTATTTATTTATTTATTATTGATTGGCACTGGGTGTCCAGGAACAGCGTCCCGACTAATCCCGGGGGTGCACGGGCCCTTGACAAGGAGTTTCCCGCAAGTGCATCTCGGGTAAGTCAAGGGAAAAATCCCCCCAGTCAGATGGGCCCTAGAGATTGTTTGCACCCAAGGGGATTTGAATCTTAGACCTGGGGGAGCATACCCCAAGTCCAAGGCCTTTACCACTTGAGACAACCCCTAAGGGTTAAAAATTTGGTGCTCCTTAATACCACAACAGAAATTGAACTATCATTGGTCTGGTTAGTTTTGGTTTTTTTCTTCGTTCTGGTCTTGGACTATTCTCACTTTTTATGATTGTCATTTTTGGAGTCCAAGATTTCCAGAAAAAGAGTTAATAAAAACCCTGTTTAGATTTATTTTGAACAAATAACAAATCCAGGAAAATTTTGGTTTATAAACATCCCTAGCATATTCCTTGATATTTTTCACCAAATGAAATATTTACTATGTGGTGTACGTTGTGTTACTTCCTAAGTGCAAACATAATTTTTGTTGGCTAGATAAGGAGCCTGCACATGATCCTGATCAATCAGTAGCTGCTACTGATGTTGTTCCAGAAGTTGGTGATGGTAGGAGTGATGGTTTAGATGTCTCTGTCAATGAACCATCATTTTCTGTTGGGAAATCACCTCCAAATGGGGTTGCTGCTTTGGAGAAGACTATCGGTGCTGGGGGCCTTGGAGAGGGCACTCCGAAGGTATCTTCATTTTCTCTGAAATAATTTATATTTCTCTATGAAACTTACAGTGAAATCTATGAATACAAGGATAATATTTGCATCCATCTGTTTTTGGGATGTATTTTTTTATGACATCTCCTCAACATGGTATTAATATAGTGGAAAAATATTGTATGCTTTTGGCAATTTGGTTCTCTCTTGAACATTCGAAAAGTTGAAATTCACTTTTAGGGGTTTGGCTAAGTTAATATGCCTTTTCTTCCTGTTAATTTGTGCAGAGTGAGAGTTCAGATGACAAGTTCTGTGATGATATTTTTGGTGAGACACCAACAGGAGTTCGCAAATTGGTAAGTTTCATCATGGTTATGTTTACCTTATCTGACAATGTATATTGTCCCTCGTTGCAGCACATTTGGTTGGATAGTTGGGAGTGTAGTTAAGTAATGTTCCTTTTTGGATCCCTGCTTTATTTTTTGGATAGTTGGGAACAGTGTCTCGACTAATTCTAGGGGTGCACTGGCTCTCGGCAAGGAGTTTTCTACAAGTGCACCTCGGGTAATTCAAGGGGAAAATCCCCTAGTCTGATGGCCTCTAGAGATTGTTTGCACCCAAGGAGATTTGAACCTTAGACCTAGGGGGAGCCCCAAGTTCAAGGCCTTTACCACTTGAGCCAACCCTAGGGTTTTTTTTTCCTCATTATATATGCATGTTATTGGTTCAAATGGCTGTTAAGGGCCTTGGAGGATATCATGGTCTGCATAGAGAATGAATAAATCTAGCAATTTTGTTAACATTTTAAATTTTACTTTGTGCCTGTTCTGTTGCATGATTTATTTTTCATGCACGTCAAATATTATTCTAATGATTGCAGTTATTTCTTTTCCTGATTGATCTTCTTATTTGTGTAATATAACATGTTTTTTGCCTTTCTGTTTCATGAATTTTTTTTTGTGCACATGCTGAATATTATTCTAATGATCGCAGTTATTTGTTTACCTGATTGATCTTCTCATTTTTGTAGTATTAAAGGAATAGTACTTCTATTTAGCTATATATGTTATTTTTTTAGACCTGTTTTTGTTATGCTTCTCGAGCTGTGAGACAATATGAGTATCAATATTAATCATTTATGTCTATTTCCACACTAAGTTTTGTTCTGTGCAGTGCAAAGGAGATGGTTTACAAATTGAAAGGAGTGGTCTTCGTGACAATTGGGATGATGCAGAGGGTTATTATGGTAAGTATTTTTTTCAAAGTATTAAGTGAACCTATGGTCATATTTCCCATTTCATTGTGTTTCCTTTGTTGTTTATGCCCGAGACATTTTGTGCATTGTTATATGATTGTGCGGGCTCATCCACCACTTTTTTGGTTTAAGTTTAAATTTTGTGAAGATCAGAACTCCTACAGCATCATTAATGGATTAATTGCTTTGTTTTACCCTCCTACTGAGCAACATTTTGGAAGTTGACTGATTAAGAGAACAGCCTTTTACTTATCCATCTTAGAAGAAAAGTTTTTAAAACCCTTCAAAGTAATTTGTGTTGTAGGTTTATATATATATATATGCACTAATGCCCTTTCCATATCCAGGCTACCGGTTTGGTGAAATACTTGATGGCCGATATGAAGTTACTGCTGCTCATGGCAAAGGTGTATTTTCTACTGTAGTTCGCGCAAAGAATCTAAAGGCTGGTAATGGTGAACCAGAGGAAGTGGCAATAAAAATTATACGCAGTAATGATACAATGTGAGCTATAATTTTCCCACCCACTGGCATGGGTGCTTGATTGGTTGATTTTTTTTTAAATAGTCTGGCCTTGTTGTGTTGGCACTTACTCTGGACTTGACTTATACGTTATAGGTACAAGGCTGGTTTGGAGGAGCTAGTCATATTAAAGAAACTAGTAGGTGCAGATCCAGATGACAAGCGCCATTGTGTTCGATTTATCTCAAGTTTCAAGTACCGGAATCATCTTTGCTTAGTTTTTGAATCTCTTCATATGAATCTGCGTGAGGTTTTAAAGAAGTTTGGGCGCAATATTGGCCTTAAGCTAACTGCTGTGAGAGCATATGCTAAACAACTATTTATTGCCCTGAAGCATCTGAGAAATTGTGGTGTTCTTCATTGTGATATAAAACCGGATAACATGCTGGTAAGTTTTTGGCACCTTTTAATGATTTCGTTGGTTCTTCAATTATTTATTTTTCAAACCATATATTTTTTTTATATTTTCCAGGTAAATGAGGCAAAAAATATGCTGAAGCTTTGTGACTTTGGCAATGCTATGTTTGCTGGTAAAAATGAAATTACGCCATACCTTGTAAGCCGCTTTTATCGTGCCCCTGAAATAAGTAAGTTCTATGGATGACCAATATTAATTATTTGGGTTAATTTCTGCAATTCATTCTAAAAAATCAGGGTTGTTTGCAACGTTCCCCACAGCCACAAATTGCAATCCACCTTACTTTCCAAATCAATGCCAAAATAAGTATATTTGGATGGGAGACATTGCAAATGTACTTGAATTAGAGTGTTGTTAGGGGATAGTGTCAATGAGTCTGGTGTTTAAGGTGGAAAATTGCTATTAAATCCATTTATTTTATAAACGAAGGAAAGGGCTGTTCATGGCTGTTGAACATGTTGTCGCAGATTCCTGTTTGTCGAACTGTCTAAAGCTAGTAATATGTTTCTGATATGTTTCCATTGCAGTTCTTGGGTTGCCTTATGATCATCCATTGGATATTTGGTCAGTGGGTTGCTGTTTGTATGAGCTTTATACGGGAAAGGTTCTTTTTCCAGGTGCTACAAATAATGACATGCTACGCCTTCAAATGGAATTGAAGGGCCCTTTCCCAAAGAAGATGCTCCGCAAGGCTAGTATTCGATTTTATTTATGATATTGGAGATACAACCTGTAGTTACTCATGTATAGGTGCTACATTGGTATCTTGACGTTTGACTTATATGTTGCCGATATCTTCTGTGTTGGCTTTCTTTATACAGGGAGCATTTACAGTTCTCCATTTTGATCAGGACTTGAATTTTCATGCTACAGAAGATGATCCTGTTACGAAAAGGGTATAACTTTTGTATTAGGTGTATTTATCTATTTATTGTCATTCGTGGCACCTATAGTTCACCAGGTTGGAGTTCATATCTACTTTTTATGCTGATGGAACTTTTGACTCCACTCCTTGCAGACTATAAAGCGGATAATTCTCAATGTAAAGCCTAAAGATATCTCTTCAATTATTACAGGCTCTCCTGGTGAGGATCCGAAGATGTTAGCCAATTTTAAAGACCTTTTAGAAAAAAATTTTGTGTTGGATCCAGACAAAAGGATGACAGTGTCACAAGCATTGACCCATCCATTCATCACTGGCTAGTGAACCATGTTGCTGATTTTATGACTCCAGCAATGATGTTCCGCTAGATGTTTGTACATTATGGCCTCATTTATTTTCAGTTTCTAATTACTGGGCATTATCTGTCTTCTCTGTGTTGGCCTAAGAACTTCGACACAGTTTTGGCGTGGTTGAAGTCAAAATGGGGTGATGTTGGTCTGGAGTTCACTTTGCTGGCGGGTTCTTTCGTGGATTGTACTGTTTCTATCGTAAGACAACTTGCTGAAGGCGTTTTTACAATTGTAATCATAGTTGATTATGGCCATTGTGAAAATTTGTTTGTCTATTTTCATCTGTGCTACAATGATTGTATTTTGTACTTTAAACTTGACTGTTTCTAATGAATCTGTGGGAAAATCAATAAGTACATAGGTGTATCGATGCCCTATGAGTTGTTATACTGTACTTTACATTTTTAATAGTGCCTCTTTTCCAAAAGTATAGCACTTCTCTTGCTTAACATTCCCTCATTTTGCGTATTAGTTTCTAAATTAAAGGCTTACTGTATCTTCTTTCCCCATCAAATTTTAATTTGTATACTTTTTTTCTTGTGGTGCTTTATTTGAGTTATCTGGCTTCTGGTGAGTCTAATGTAGTGTTTCATTCAGGATGTCCACCACTGCTTTGAGGCAACCCTCCACTGCTTAGATGCTTAAAAGGCACCCAGGAGAAGGTACCTTGGTTTGTTTAAGGGTGATAATTGTGACAGCATTACAAGTTGATATCTTGATTATGTTTCAAATTGTAAATCCTACACCATTTGAAAATAGTTGTTTGATTTAAACGGAAATCCTTGAAAATATATATTTTTAAACAAATTTAGCTGTGATGGGATGCTTGTGGGAGATATCTATTTGTACTTATATGTCTAACGTAGTATTGTATCAGTAATCTGAAACGTATATATATAATCTGATTAATAAAATTCGCACCTGAATTTTAAAATGTGCTAACAAGCTGTGCTACCAGATTCTTTTTGGATGTGTGCCAGTGGTCCAGTGATGTGACATTTCTAGAATAGACGTGTCATAATTTTTCAGAGGTTGCTTTGTTTGTGTGACAACTTGTGTTGAGCACTTCTAATTTTAATTTTTGTATTAGTTGTTATCTCTTTACATATATCAATATTTAATGAAATTGCATTGCATCTGATTCATGGTCTGGTCATTCCGGAGGCACTTGCACTGGAGGTCTACGGCTGCAGTCTTGATGAAAATGAATTTATTGGTGAGTAGTGCTGTTCATAATTTGCCGTTCTCCTTTTACACTAGGTTAAAGGCTATGTACTTTTGTATTTTGTTGAAAAGATTCTGTTGAAAAGATTCAATTTATTGATTTTACTTAGTCTTTGCAGGGTACAGGATGCTCCTGTAATCATTGTAAGTATATTTTCTGATTCCATTTTCATGTTTTATCTATATCCACTTTGCCACAATCTTTGGTTTATGATGTTTGGTTTCTTGTGATTTTCATTTTTTATTCATGGTTTTTTCCTTCTAGATATTTGGCATGCTCGATGAATTGATTTTGTATTGTATAATTTTAGATTGAGAAAAGATATTTGCAACTGTAAATTGTGCAACCGCCACGTAATCGCTTTGAAAAAAGTGAATAAAATATGAGATCCACATGAAAAAATTAATTTTTTAATAGTGGGCCCTACTCTTTTTCAAAGCGATTATGCAGCATTTATGCACTTTACGGTTGTATGTAGAATTACTCTTTTAGATTTGTAATCAATGCCTTTTAATGTGAAAAAGGTGTGGTGATTTACTCATTATGAGGCAAGGGATAAGCCTTAAAGTATAAGGTGCAACCCCTTTTGGTTCTTGACTAATATTAATGTATATATTATTGAAAACTTTATAAAATTACTGAAATTATGAAATAACTCCGATTGATTAACGTTTTCTTATACATTTCGACCTTACAATCTTGTCCAAGACTTTCAAGGTCTGTGATTGTATCCTCTTGCATGTAAGTTAGAGGCTCCAGTATAAGGAAGACTAATATGAGCTATATAATCACTGGTCAAAAGAAGAGGTAGGAGTGGTGATTAAATCCTAGACCCAATCATTGCCCATGTTCCAAGATCTCACTTGATTCATGAATCTGCCTTCTTTGTTACAGAGCATGCGTTAACCTGCTTTTGGTCCTCCTTTGCTATCGCTGCTTTTTGGCCTCATCTAAACTAGCCATTAGCAAAAGGTTACCGTGAGTGGTTGGGATTTTTATTGGTTGACAGGGGCAATGTTTCATTTTAAATAATTTGGTTCTCTGTTGTGAAACTTCTTGTTTTCTGTCTTATGATTGAAATAAAGGTTGGAATGTTGTTTGTTGGTAACTGTACCGTCTTAGAATTGAACTAGCTTTAAATAGCACAACCAGAGTTGAAATGTTGTTTGTTGGTAACTGTACCGTCTTAGAATTGAACTAACATTAAATAGCACAACCTGAGTTGAAATGTTGTTTGTTGGTATTATAACCATTTCTAAGAATTGATTTAGCTTAAAATATCATTCCCTACCTACACAACAAATTTGGAATACTAACTTTTCTTCCCAAGATGCATGATTGGAATGTATGGTATGCTTCTGAGCATCTGACGACAACTATTAGTTAAAATCATGGAGACATGATTGGTGTCGTGTCTGGCAAAAGATGTGATTGATAAAGGAGTGAATCTTCTAGTTTACCATTGAAAAGAAAAGAGTAAATCTTATACTTGTAACGATAATGTAAGTTTTGGTGATTTACGGTACGTTTTTCCTGTTTGTGCAGATATTTGAATTTACAGTGTATTGTGTTTTTGTCTCTCTGTCATCATCATTTTGTGGTTGTGATCGCCTAATCTCATATGTTCTTAATGCAGGTTTTCTTTAGTAGCATAGCTTATCTGTTCATTTTAGCCATGATTGTTTGTATTATGGTTTTTTCCCCCTCGTTATGGTTTTCATTTTTATTGGGAGTCAAATTTGCCAAACATGTGGTACACCATGGAGTTAGCTACCTTCCCTAGTCTTCTAGTGACTAGCATTCTCTTTCTTTTTTCTTTTTCTTTTTTTTTCTTTTAAATTTTCTTTGATAAGTAAAGTAGGGATTTTATTAATGAATAGAGGAAGAAACTTCAGTACATGGGACATGTACATAAAATCTACTTGACTATCAAAAGGAGAAAGGGCTAGAAAATCCTGAAATTTTGAACTAGAGAGGGTAACATCAGGTTGGGAAATTAAGCAATGCTACAGGGTGACGGGTGTTAAGAACAAAAATCCTGCATTCTCTTTTTTAACTTGCACTTTCTTAATGGAATTTTATCCATAATCAAGGTGTGGCATCTTGGAATAAATCATGGTACTGATAAAAAATAATTAAATCATGGCTGACAACTTTTTTGCAAAACTCAATACAGTACCTTCAACATTATAGCGCTATTGAACTAAAAAAAAAAGTTTTTATGACGAAAGTGACGGTTTCAGATTTGGATTATTGATGTTGGACGTATTTGGAAACCTGCTTTATTTTTGGGGTTTGCAAGCTTGTGATTTTTGTGCTTGTTCTAATGGTGGAAGTTGGAAAGGCTGGGATTTGTTAGTTGTTTAGGTTGACTAACGGCTTATCATGAGGAGAGATTAGTTTTCATAAATGTTCTGGTAGCAGCTGGTTTGAATGTAGGTTTAATGGGGCAATGTTTGGCGAAAACTCTGGGACCAGTTGGGTGCAAAGGCTTCAGAGGCATGAGATACACTTACTCCTTTTTTAAAAAAAAACAAACAAATTGTCAAAAAATGAGATGCAAGGTATAATTTGGAGCTGAAAGAGCTAAGAGAAGAAGATTGAGATTAAGTGGCCATTCTTGGCATCATGCCATGGTGAACACCTGAGATTTGTGAATATAGGAAGAGAAGAATAGTTAGTAGCATAGTATGAGAGGATGAGATGGTACGGGAATCATGGAAATGGATACGGGACACAGCTGAGGCACATGTTTATAGCAAAACTTAGAAAAGGTGATATCAAAACATGCTACTAACCTGAAGTTCAATTTTCTTTCGCTTCAAAGAATCCTAGTCTTTAGAATTTCCCCCCTCGGAAGGTGCTATGTGAGTCCGGTGTATTTGTTACAGGACTAGTAAATATAGGCATTTTGTTGAAAAAATAGTAAGCATAAGCATAAACACAATATTCTAGTAAGCATGGTCACCATATGGTCTGTGAGTTCTGACTTTGGCATTTTTCTTGCAAGACATGGTACACATTTTTTATACAACTGTTTGTATCCTTTATGTAATATTTGTTTACTTTTGCCATAATTTAAAATTTTACTGGTGTTGCTTGTCATATGGTTCGCTCAGTTCTATTTCTATATTCATTGTGTTTCATGTAACCTAATATGGCCCTTGTAAAACCCTTTTCTCATGGATTGGCTTGTTTCTGTGTCACCATAATCTGCTTGAAAGCTGCTGCTTTTTTTTTTTATTCCTAACTTGAGATTATAGAGGTTTGATTGACTTGGATTTTATGATAACATCTGTGGTTTATATATCCCTTTGGTCGATAATCAACAATATATGATGAACTTATAAAATATATATATATATATATATATATATATATAGACACGATGTGTTATGGATGCCGACACCTAATAGACTAATAAGCTGGAGATCTTAATCATATCTTGCATCTCTCGCTTGGTTTTTGCTTTTTTTATCCACTGGTACCATAGAGGGAGGGAGAGTGATAGGTTCCTTGTGTTAGATTCTTAATGTCCATTCCACCTGGCAATTTGAGTTAAGTATGACTCAACAATGGCATAACAACTCCCACCCGCCACTTCTTGCTGCGGTGAACTTGTTTCTACTAATAGTTAGGTTCTCTCGGTTTATGCTTTCTTTGGCTGATTATGTCCCCTGCACATTTAGCAAAAGATGTTGATAGTTTGCAGGTCTTTTGACATAACAGATGTTTAACTCTAGTAGTTCAGAAGATGTCAGTGGTTTTGGTAGTATTCCAACTTGATAAAACTATAGTTTCCATTACTTGTATTCACTATTTGGTTAGAACTGGGTATTGTTTTAAGGATCATAATAGCAGTGGTATTATTGGAGGTTCATCCATTTTCTGTTTTGCCAATGGTGGTAATGTTGCCAAAATGGGGCTATATACTCATATACCCATTCATATTGCAAACGGAGAAAGCTATGTTCACTGTTCATATCATCCAAGGAATCTTTGCAACTAACATTCTCCTTACCAATGATGGAAAAATAAAGCTTCCATATTCTTGTAACTGTGTGAGCAATGGCAACTTAACTTGTTGAAGAATTATTATTGCAGAGCCACTTGCCAAGTTTGTTGTACAAATGTATCTAACCTGTACGATCCGATTTCTTAATTGATATTGGCATTTTGCTATATATATTCTGTGTCTAGGCTCTCATCTCACCATTTCATTTCCCATTAAGTTTCCGTTTGATTGATAGACTCAATTGAGATTCACTTAGTTCAATCTAGTTTTAAGCTGAGTTTAACATCCAAACACTTAATTCTCAGTTGAGTCTATCAGAGATGAGATGAGATTAAAGTTAAAAAGTTGAATAAAATATTGTTAGAATATATTTTTTAATATTATTTTTGTTTTTGGATTTGAAAAAGTTAAATTGTTTATTTTATTTTGTGTGAAGATTTGGGAAAGTCATAATGATGAAGTGAGACGAGATGTTTCTTTAAAACAAACGAGATCTAAATTAAACTTAAAACATCTTTACATGTGGGATCACAACTTTTTATAATTTATCGGGATTTACAATTTTTTCGACTTTTCATAAAAAAATTATCTTAACATTCAAATCTATTTTAGGTGGATCTTATAAAATTTATTTTACCATCTTAATTTATTATTCTTTAATCACAACCTAGATTGAGTATGCAAGATGAAAATATAGACCACTGTGAATGAGGGCTTTCAACTCTTTGAACCTTTCTCATATACGATGATACCAGGCCCCTCTGTCAGATTGATGAAGCTGAGTTCATAACTAATTCTACAAATTCCGAGCATGGAGATGTTCTTACAGCAACTTACTCTTTACGAAAACAATCTTTTCCGTAACTGTACTCGGTTTCTAATTCATATTTTCATCAGGCACGCAAAATCATGCAGAATTCAACCCCAAAAAGATTAAAATTATTAAAAACCATGAAAAGGATAAAATGTAGCAATTTCATGTCCTGGCAGTACTTTTGACAACTTGTGGTCTGACCCTGCAGCAATGATGTGTTGCACGGGCTGATCTGCTTCTAAAGATGACTTCTTGTACGTATGAACACAAGCTTTCTTTTGTTTGGGAATTTCGGTGATTGGCCATCCTTTGAGGAGTAGAGTATTAAATTAAGATTAATTGGTCTAAGGAAACGTAAGCGTCAAGAAGCAGGCATCTTGCAAGGTTTGATTGTTTGGAGTTTTGCCTTTTGACATGTTGAACTTCTTGATGTGTCATACAGTATAGGTTAGTCATAAGACAGTAAGTAGTAGTAACTTGTTGGATGTAATCAAATCAGTGGGTTGATAGATTGTCGGTTGTCTTCATTATTTTGGTTTTTAAATGTACATTTTCTTGGGTTCGTGATTCACCACCAACCCTACCTTTCATATGTTGTAAACTAATTATTACAAATTTTTTAAATTTTTATATAAAATAAAATAAATAATTTAATTTTTTCAAATTTTAAAATAAAAATAATATTAAAAAAATATTTTATAATAATATTTTATTCAACTTTCAACTCATCTCATCTGATCTACGAAAACAAAAGAAACCAATCAGAATAGAGGAAGGATTACATTTTGGTAAGTTGATGAATGAGATCATGCAAGCAATTGAAAGCGTAGGCAAATTGGATTTGCATAGAAAGCAACCATCGTAGACTTTAAAATGGTGGCTTCTGTTGTTCAAATAATAGGTTTCGTTTTCTAGATTTCATTCATAAGAATCTTCCCCACATAAAACCTTCTCTGTTTTTCTGAACAATTTCCATGAAACAGTCAAGGTTTGGATAGGAAGAAAATTGAGGCAAGTTGCGATTGATAAGTCTATAACTCATTATCTGGATTAATCTCATCACCCTCCCAAAACAAAGAGTTTTAACCATATGGGATTAGTGAGAACAGGTAGTCTCGTTTTTCCAGATTTCTTGCCATATTGGGTTAGAGAAGCTATTGAGAAACTTCCAGAAGGCTCAAAAGGAAATAAAATTGAAACACTTGTCGGCTGCACTCATATCATCAGTCTTCTATACTTGTTAAAGAATTGCACTTTGTAGAGTACATTATATGTAGAAACTATTTGATAGAACTGTCTCACCTTTCTTGTTTATTTTATCTATATTTATTTATTTTAGAAATGATCCGAAGAAGACGTATTCTACTCATCAACTTAACTTGTCCTTGATTTCTAAAGTCCTCCTTTTAATTAAGAATAACGCTACTATATAGTCTCATTTTGACCGCTCATGCATTTATTTTTTTCTTTTACTTATTGATTCAAGAAGTAATTATTAGTGTATTGATATTTTTTTTTAAGAATGTTTAAAAATACTAAAAAAATATGAATACTGAAAAAAAATTAAAATGAAAAATTTAGCAGCACTCTTTAATTAAGGTAACGTACCTTGAGTCATTATGCAATAAATAATTCAGAAAGTGTTTGATGCTCAAAATTATGGTTCCAAATGAACAAAGCTTCATTCTTTGAAAATTAGATGGCGTAAATTTGGGGACTATGTTTCATGTTTTGACGATGGTGATGGGTTTGTATTTGTTGGGATTATTATTATTATTATTTTTTTAATAAAATCAACCGAAAAAGAGATAATTATTTTTAAGCAAAATCATACTTTACTAGCTCCCACAAACAACTACTTTTATAGTATGATCATCAAATTAATCAAGTTGTTGACACATTTGTTGCAAAATTGTACTCTATGCCTACAAGGAATTAATTTTTCCTATACTCTATTTAGTTCTTTTTAGTAAACAGTATATTATTTATTCATAGTTAAAATCTAACCGTTGAGATGGATAAAAAAAAGTGATATAACACGATCTTAAGTGGTCAGATCTTAAAGACTTATATATAAAAGATGTTAAATGTGGTAGTTTGGAGGATTAATCTCCATGCTTTGAAAACTTAATTAGTTAAACATTGCCTAGGTAATTATTACCAGAAAAACGCGTATTTGCATCGAGAATAGACTCATTTTAATAAGAAGTGATCATTTTCACAACATATAACTCATCGCAAATAAGTGTTTTTCTTGAAATATTACCAACATGTTACATGATGATATACTTCTAAAGAATGTTATTGTAGAGTTTTTAAAATATCAATCATTCAATGTTTTTAATTTTCTGTAGCAATTAAATTGTTGTTAAATGTAGAAACTTTTATTTGATAATACCGTCTCACCTTTCTCGTTTCTTTTATTTATTGTATTTTTTTAAAAAAAATTATACTAATCATCTTGGCCTACACTACAAACCATCCGTGATTTTTTTAATTTTTTTCCTTACCAAATATGTGGTATATGGCTTATGATAAGTAGAAGAACTCAATTAGTTTAGTAGGAATAAAAAAAATTTAAATATATGTAGCTTGTGGTGTAGGATGATATATAGCAAAACCATTTCTTTAGTGATCCGGAAGGTCATGTATATATCGAACTTTCTTTGTCCTTGCCAGTTTGGATTGAGAGGTGAGTTGAGATCACGTCAACTCATTTCATTATTCACTACTATTCACAAATTTTAACTCACAAATCTCACTACTAATCACAAACCATCTCAACTTATCTCTAAATCCAAACGGCTTAAAATAATTAAATATTAAATAATATACGTGACTAAATTAGTATATCTTGAAGCATCATATCTTAAATAGAACTATTCAAAAAGTACTGTTAATGATAG
Source organism: Juglans microcarpa x Juglans regia (assembly GCF_004785595.1). Taxonomy (NCBI): domain Eukaryota; kingdom Viridiplantae; phylum Streptophyta; class Magnoliopsida; order Fagales; family Juglandaceae; genus Juglans; species Juglans microcarpa x Juglans regia. The sequence continues at coordinate 777,044 of NC_054608.1, read as the reverse complement.
AAATTAGATTTTAAAAAACTTGGTTAGGCAACATTAACCATTTTACTATGTTTTGTTTCTACCCAAAATCATTTACCCATATAGAGTGCCAAGTTAAATGAAGTAAGTTGAAAAAACAGAAGAGTACACATCTGAAAAACTAAAAGGTTACTAATTTCAAATAAAAACTAGTAACTTTAATTACACTATTTTAATTTAATGATATTAGTAATTTAATTGGATATATTATTTTTTTATTTATAAGTTGAACTGGATAATATATGATATAATAATAACAAAAATGGGGAATAGATAAAATAATTTTATAAAACTAATTATCATTTAACTATAAGAAAAATAGATTTTTGTATCTAATTTATTACAATCAAAAGATTATTTGTAATTAATTTTAATTATAAATAGTTATTTCGTTAAAATTAACTGGTCGCAAATAAATAATTTTCTTATAGTAATTAAACACCATATAAACAAAACTTTGACAATTTGATAGAATGGAAAACTATTAGGTATTATCGGAATATAGGCGACGTGATATTCTCACGAACAAATTTGATATGTAAAAGGTTTTTCCTGCAAAAAAAAAAAAAAAAAAAAAAAAAAAAAAAATGGGCCTTTTGCCGTGAAGTTCCTCCTGAGAAAACACAATTTTTCTTGCAGGGTGTTGTCCTCCTTTCCTTTTCCTAAAACGCGTGGATTGAATGCAGGACCCATTCTATCCTTGTCAGCTTCTCTTCTTCCTTGAAATTGACGTCCCAACCGCGTTCTAAGACCGCTCGGCACCCGTTCCCATTTACCGATTTACGTATGAAAGATAACTTCGTTCTGAAGGCAAAAAGCTCATAAAACACGTACTCACTTCCAGTCTACAGAATAGTCACGCCTTCGACCCGCTCTTTCTTCCTCTCTCTCGTCATCTCTTAAAGCAGCAAACGAGCCTGGTCTCGTTTGTCTGCTTACAGTTCTTTCAAAGCTCTTCCAAGTTCCAGAGCCTTGGGACTGCCAGCACCGCTTCATTTTCTTTCCTTGTTCGAACAGGCATGGGAAAGAAGCTTGATGCTCTGCTTGGTAGAACCTTCAAGACCTCCAAATTAAATTCTCTTGTCAATCTTGCTATCTCTCGCCTCGCCGTCTTTAGGAAAAAGCGCCAAGTCCAGTGCTCCAATGCCCGCTCTGACGTCGTTCAGCTCCTTGAGCTTGGTCATCATGAACGTGCTCTCCTTCGTGTAAGATATCATGCTTCTGGTATACTGCTTTGGAGAGGGCTTAACCTATCTTCTTCCATGTTTATAGTTGTTCTTTTGTTTACTATATATAGAGTTTTTGATTTTTTCGTTTAACAGGTTGAGCATGTTATCAAGGAACAGAATATGTTGGATGTGTTTGTCATGATAGAGAGTTACTGCAATCTTTTGATTGAGAGGATCAATCTCATTGAACAAGAAAGGTTTGTTGGTTGCTTTTCCATTTCTGATCATCTGTTGATCAAAACTACATTCGTACTTTTCATTGATATCTCTTTGCATTTTTGTTTCTGTTTGTTGATGGAGTTATTGATATGGTCATGCTTCTAATTTCTTGATAGAGTGTGCCCCGATGAACTGAAGGAGGCAATATCGAGCTTGCTCTATGCGGCTTCAAGATGCGGCGAATTCCCAGAGCTTCAAGAGATTCGTGCTGTTTTGACAACTCGTTATGGCAAAGAGTTTGCTTCTCGGGCTATAGAATTACGCAACAACTGTGGAGTAAATCACAAGGTATACTTTCATGTTTCTTGACTAAATCAACATAATAGACAAAATCTATGAGTAGTTGTTCTAGATTGTTTTCAGCCCTCCATAATCTGATTAATTAGGTATGTTTGTCAATGTTTTACGGGATGTTGTGATCAATTTGTATCTGTATTGGGTTCCTGCAGATGATACTCAAACTGTCAACAAGGCAACCAAGCTTGGAGAATAGAATGAAAGTTCTCAAAGAAATCGCATCAGAGAACAATATCGTCCTGCAACTTGAGGAAGCTGCTTCTATTTCGACTGGGGTATGAAAGTTCAAAGAAAAATACTTGTTAAATAGTAGTACCGTAATCTGCCGAGATGGTAGAAAAGTAAGAAACTCATATGGAGTTGGCTTGTCATTTGATGTATGCAGGAAAATTTGGATGTGAACAAGAATAAAAACCAGCCCGATCCAAACTCACCTGTCAATTCAGGTAGCGCCAAGCTTGGGGATAATTCGCACATTCCGTCTGAAGTGGTAGAAAAAAATGATGGGTTCTCTGATTCAATGAAGACAAGAAAAAAATACAGGGATGTAGCTGACGCAGCTCAAGCAGCTTTCGAGTCTGCAGCTTATGCAGCAGCAGCTGCAAGAGCAGCTGTGGAACTCTCTCGGTCTGAACCCCATAATCCAGATGATCACGATAGTCCTAGTACTGGACAAGACAATGAAAATCAAGCTGAAGAAATGAAAAGGAAGAATGCAGCAGAATTGAAGAGGTCGATGTCTACTGCGACTTCAGATTCAGGAGAAGACATAGTGATGATGACCAGAGTATCCTCAGGTGAAACTGTTCCGGCCGATCCTTTCGAAAAGGAACTGCAATTTGATGAGAGTGATATTGAGACTGAGCATGAACAAAACCGCATACAATCTCACAGCCAAATTCCTTCAGGGTTTCAAACTGGATTGAAGCTGAAATCAGTCATTGGACTCCCAGTCGGACATGCTGCGGAAGGATCTGGTAGGCAGAATGCACGAGGTTTAAACATAGAGAAAAGGCCAATATCGATGAGGACTAGACAAGTGCGGGGATACTAAGGAACTTATCTTACCATTTTATGCATATCTGTTTGTAAGTTTTGTGAGGTGTGGTACTAATCTTCTAAGCAGATTCTATATGAACTTTAATTAGTTTTCTTGAATTTATTTTCCATAATTGTAAAGCAGTGTTATCATTTGGACTGCTAATGCTTTTATTATTATTATTATTATTATTATTATTATTATTTTTGTTTATCCGTGAGCTGAAATTCCTATTGTAAATAGTCAAACATTGTAAATTTGCCTTTTCCTTTTCAATATTCTCCACATCTTCTCTTTGGTTTAGGTTAAATGAAAAACAACATTTTTTAATAACATTTATTTTAGTGTTCATCGAAACATACTCTTCAGCCAGCCTAGGTTTCTCATGCGACTGAAGAACGTTCTATTGTCTTATGAAATAATCTTGGGAGAAGCCACTGTTTGGCTGTATCCATTGCACACATGACGTGGCATCATCCAAACCACAAATCTCCCACGAGCTGATGGATGAGAGGTGGAGAGCAAGAGAGAGGTGGAGGGCGAGACCGAGAGAGAGGTGGAGATCTTGGTTGGTTGGAAGGTGCTCGGGGAGGAGTCGCGGTGGTTAGGAGAGCTACTCGGTGGGGCTAGAACCGACGCACGGTGGTGATAGGGTCGTCGGTGGCCCCATAATGGGTTCACCCATTTTGAACCCATTTCGGTTGGGTTATCGCAGGGGAGAAAGAAAGCTGCGCGTGGGGGAGATCGGTGGTGACTAGCTTGGTCGTTGGCGTGAGGGGAAGTCACCGGTGGTGGCAGTGAGGCTGGACAGCGCACATCGGCGTCGGGTTGGGCTGAAGGTGAATCGGGCGTGGGGGAGAATCGGGCCAGAGGAGAGAGAGAGAGAGAGTGAGGAAAAAAAAAAAAACTAGAAGCAGCCACGTAGTGTGCAATGTGTGCACACACTATAGTGGCTGGTCTGTAGCACTTTTCATTGTCTTATACGTGGACAAAAAGCTAGGAATTGAAAATCTGTCACAACATCAGTGTTTCAACATTCATGGTTGTACGTACAAGATCCAAAAGAGGAAGCCATCTGCACTAATAATTTAAAACCCTTCTGGCAGTATTAGAAGCAATCACATAATTTACCAAGATACATTCACGCAATAATATTGCGAATGACACTACCTCTCTAGGCTACAAGGCTGGCTGCCATATTTCAACTTGTATTTCCATCCCATGTCAACAGGGAACTTTTTATGTCATGTGCCGTGCTGTGAAATGAACTCCGAGAACCAGAATTTATCCCTTTCGATCGTATGATATTAACAGTTCTAATGAAAGCTGAAAGAAAGAACAGTACTACAGATATAAGTGCTCAAATCCGTTCATGGTTATATATCAGTGCTCAGCCATACAGTTGTTTGCTTAGCCGAGGAACATTACAATTCATGTTGAGGTTGTCAGTTCTAGCAAAGTGTTAGGCCGAATTAGTCATCTCAGAGTAAAACAAAGGAATTGCTCATATATTGATAATTTTTCATAATTGAAGTACATGGGGCCTTATGCTTAACATTGTGAGTAATGTCTGAGCTCCTCTACTACATAAACTGTCATATCATGTGTCATTGTAAAAGAAACATTGAGCATGTAATGCCTATGAAAAATATAGATCTTAAAAGCATGCAGAATTTACATGTATTTTCCTTTTGCAACAGGTTCACCTCTAGGAAAATATCATCTTATACACTTGAAAAGACTTGTGCGAAGAGGAAACACTTCACCAAATCACTGGCCTCTAGGACGCTTCTTACCATGTTGCAGCAGGTCGCTATTCGACTGCAAATTCACACCAACATCTTCATCATATTCAATTCCAAGCTCCTCCTGAAAAGATGTACACTTAGCAACAACAGCGATCCCAAATCTGTATGCTTGGAAGACATAAAACCCACTTAAATTACCTTGAACTCCTTGAGATCCTTGGGTGAGTTCTCGGTAATAGCATCCCATACATCTTTGAACATCCTTTTACGCCTTCTCCACTGACTGAGTTTTTCTGAGTACATGTTCTCGATTACCTTACGGTCTTCAGGCCTCACCAGGGTAACTCCTCCACGCAATTTTTCTAGTTTGTCCTCCATTTCCTTGACCTGAATCAGAATTAAAATGTCCCAAGGATGTTCCAATGCTTATTTGGAGATATATCTTACCCGGTTCAATATAGAAAAGAGTCAAAAGACATCCTAGTGAATTACCTCCTTTCTCAGTTTGGCTTCTCTGTCCCATATCTGTTCAAGTGTCAAATTTGATTGCAAAGTTCTAATCTCTGCAACACAGTGTATTTCAATTGTCAAATTACATAAATTCACAGACTTTCCCAGGTTGAATCTGGTTTTTCCCCGCATTGAAGTTCATGGGAATTCATATTAAGAAATCAAAATCTTAATTCTAGAGCTGGTATGTTTGGAATAACAAAGACTATCAACACCGAGGACCAACTTCTGCAAAACAAGTAAAAGGAGTGCAGGATGTACCTCCCTCGACCTCGCCGATTGCTTTCCTTTGCTCCTGGAGCTGTTGCTGAAGGCTGGCATTTTCCTCCTTCATCCTATTAAGCTCTTCGTTGTTCGGGATGTCAAATTGGTCTTGCCGGGCGATGTAAATCTTCTGCTTACCGTACTCCTTGAACGAGATCCGTCCAGTATCAGCCAGAGTATCCAATGCCTTTTGAACTGCCGCCTTCTTGAGGTTGAACTTTTGCAAATAATCGGCCACATTTTGTGAATTTAATGGCCTGTTTTGCTGTACAAGAAAGGGGAAAAAAAAGGGCCCAGAATTTAAGATACAGAAGAAACTGTGAATATCGATTCAATGCACCTCCATCGAAAAAGAAGAAATCTATTTTCTGAGGAGAAAATTTGGTAAATGATTAAAAGTGAGTACGATAAATGTGATTACAGATTCAACTTTCCTCGGCGGCGAAAGAATGGAAAACGTAAGACTCAAAATGAAGCCTCAGCGCCTCATTTAGCCACAGCGAAATTCGTAAGAAAAGAAAAGGGAAACTTGGGAATGTGAGGATTTCATTTCTTTCCTCGAAGAAACTTTAGATAACACGAAGTTTCGGCACATTATAAAATTAGAGGTTTAACCAGAGAAGGGCAGCAAGCCATGAAACCTAAACGCAGACGTTTTCTCAGAGACCGGTGAAAAAAATGCCTTGTTACCTCATTCACGAAGTTGAGAACGATTCCTGCAAAAATAAGAACAAATGAAAAATAAATTAAGAAAACAAACCGAGATTCAGCAAAGAAATTGGAAGCTCAAGCGATGGAAGATGGAATTGAGGGATGTATCATGTACCTTCGGCGCTGCTATCGGACTTGGGAGCCATTGGTCCGAAACTGTTAAGAAGATTGCGCGGGAAAGCTTCTGAAACCTTTTTTTTTTTTCCTATGTATTTTACTTTCCCCAAATATATATATATATGCCGATGCAGTGACGTTTGGGGAAGACGAAGCTCGCAGAATGCGTTTTCAAGCTGAACGACACCGTTTACTAGCCTATACTTTCTGTTTTTATTTTCCACCTTCGACTCAAAGAAATAGTTTAATCCCACTTTTAGATTCGAAAATGAGTTGAAATGAATTGTAAATAGTAATGAGATAAGTTGTAAATATTAATGAGATTTATAAGTTAAAATTGATGAATAGTAATAAATAGTGATGAGATAAATTGAGATGAGTTGAGATGATTTGTGAATCCAAACTGAGTACAGTACCGTTTAGATAATAAATTGAGATAAAATAAGATAAAATGAAATAAAATGAGATAAAATGATAAGATGAGCTGAATAAAATATTATTTTTAATATTATTATTGTTTTGCAATTTAAAAAAATTAAATTATTTATTATATTTTGTATAAAAATTTAAAAAAATTATCATGATAAGATAAAATGAGATGAAATATTTTTATTATTCAAACGAGACTCAGTAGACATAAATAATAGACATGAGTTAATTTTTAGTAAGATGTCTATAAAATTTCAAATTCCTGACATCTAATCTTTTAAATTATGTGGAAATAAGTTTTTCAGCATTTACCAATGATTTTTCTATTTTATTTAGTCATTTATTAATAATGGGTAATGGAGTCAGTAAATAAATAACATCACTCGATAAATTATTCAAAATGATTGATCAAATCAAATCCGAACTCATTTAATTTATTTTTAATTTAAATAATTTGTAAACACAAAATCATAATAGACTATTATAAAGAAAAAATTTTTTAACCATCAAAAGATTTTATAAAAATATGCTCACAAATTAAAATAGTTTGATTTGATACGTTATGTTGTAAAATTATTTTTATTTTAAAATAAATATAACGTATCGTATAAAATTATATTTATTTATAAATTTATTTTTATAAGATCTGTTGTGACTGTTGCATTTCTCTATTTAAATCCTAGTTAATTCGGTCAATATTAACTAACAAATTGACTACTCTGCCTAGAAAAATCACATGCAATTAACCTTTCCTGATGAACCTTATGAAACATTAAGAAAAAGGAAGGAAGAATAGAGGGAGAATTGCTATAAGCCTATAAATACGACTGGAGTGTGTATATCCAAGATTTTTTGGGTGAAGGGAGCTGAACCACGCACATTGTCTCCCTCCCGCTCACGGAAATATGGTGACGACGTCCCATTCTTTGCTCTGCAGCAGCTACTCATTCTTCACCTCAAAACCTGCACTTTCTCAACGCCAATTGCCCAAACCAACAGCCTCAATAGGATCCTCGAAAGCTAGTACGTGGGCAACTACAACGCTGCCTCCTCCACCACCAACACCACATCTCATCATCTCCAGTCGTATAAGGAAACCAGTGTGCCGCGCTGCTCGACGCAAGCCTGCTACTGTAGTATCTTCGTCCGCAGACGAGGGCGATGATAACACACGGCGTTTGCTGCAAATAATTCTGTGGGTGGCCGAGGGAGTTTACATTTTGTGGCTCTTCTTGCTTCCTTACGCCCCGGTAAGCCGCTTTCCCTTTCTAGCCACTTTCTGTATCCAATTGCTTGCCAAACATTACCTATTGCTTTATGTAATTTGAAATTGTTGGAGTTTCAAGTTCAATGGAAAGTTTGTGGCTTTCGTTGATATTATCCATGGGATTTATCTGACAGGAAAATACTGTCAACCATAACATTTCATTCACTCCTATGTTACCATACCAAGATTGATAAGCCATACTTTAAATTTAAATCAAGTTTTGCTTGTATTATCTCAGGGAGATCCCGTGTGGGCCATCAGTTCAGACACAATAAACTCTCTTCTGGGTCTTTCTCTCAATTTCTTCTTGATCTTGCCTCTTGTGAATTCTGGTATGTATAGCAATTGTTGGTTATACCCATATTGTGATGTTAATCATCTCAATTTATGGGCGTTCCTCTCTATTCTGATGGATTCCTGATGCTTCTATAGTGAATTCTATTGACCTAGCAATTATCGATAATGATTTCTCATTCTAATGTTAGATTCAGTTTTTGTTTTCTTATGCTAGAAAATTCATTACCATCGTGCAGATGATATTCATTATTTTGAAATAAACAGCAATATCCCTCGTTGTTTTTTTAAGCAAGATATTCTTCTTCTCAACAAGTCATTCTAGCGTTCAATTCGTTCTTTTTACCCCTTTAACGAATGCTCTGAATCCGTCTATCTTGATTATTTAATCATTTGGGATGCCAACAAATGTTAACTTTTTTTAATTGTCAGTTGAGGTGAATTCAAGCTCTCATAATATTTAAAAGAATTTCACTTATACATGGCTCCGGTTCTTATGGGATCTCCAGATTTGGTGACTGTTTTGGTAGTTTATTGGACGACAACATATATATTTTCTCAGAATATTTCTTTTATCTGGATATGATGCTGAAATCATTTGCTTCTAGTAATGGTATGTTCTGCAATTCTAGTGGTTGTTTATTTTGTTATCTGGTTTGTGGAGCAATATGTTATTTTAGTGTTTGATCCGATAATCTCTGAAATAAACTTATTGGCAGAGTAGTTGGCATTCACATAATTGATGCCCCGGTTCTTCACCCGGTAAGAATCAGAATACAATGTAAATTTGGCTGGCACTCATCATGTTCCACCATGCTTATTGATCCAAATGTTCATATGATGTTGGACCGTTTGTCTTTCATCAGGTTTCAGAAGGATTATTCAATTTTGTTATTGGGTGGACATTCATGTTTGCTCCATTGCTATTCACGGATCGTAAAAGGGACAGATACAAGGGGTCTCTCGACGTTCTATGGGGTCTTCAGATGTTCCTTACAAACAGTATGCACTTCTACAAACTCTCATGCAGTCATGCATAATGGGTAGTTAGATTGGTTTGACCATGTAAATACAAGCACAATTTACCTGATTAAATTTGAACTAGTGGCGCCCAGGCCGAGTGGGGTAATCATATTTGTTAGGGTTCGTACGAGCTCTTTTGGACGGTTGATTTTACTGGATGATGTTCCCCCTGCGGTTAAGTTTGGAAGTGCACCCTAGAGAAGTCTTTGCTTCACTTTTTATATGCGTTAGTTTTCATTTTGTTTCTTCCTATTTTCCCCTCTTGTGCATCCTTACTAGTTTTGAAAAAACAAAGCTAGTGGAACTGAATTAAGTTTACAACTAAACAATGTATCACCATTGTTCTTTTGATTGCAGCATTTTTAATACCTTACATGGCTATCCGGATGAATGAGGCTAGTGCAGACTATACTCCAAGCAAGCGCTCACAGCTGGGCTCTGTGATGACAAATGGTGCTCCTATTGTCGGACTAATTGGCGGGTCTGTGTGTCTGATATCTGCTTTGTGGGCGGTATTTGGTCGAATGGACAGTAATTTTGGGAGCATAGGGGACAGATGGGAATTCTTGGCCAGTTATCTAGGATCAGAGCGACTGGCTTATGCCTTCATATGGGATATATGTTTTTACCTGATTTTCCAACCTTGGTTGATAGGTGACAACCTTCAAAACGTTCAGGAGAGCAAGGTTGATCTAGTAAACTATCTTAGATTTGTCCCTGTGGTTGGCCTAATCGCTTACCTTCTATGTTTGAATATTGATGACGAATATTAGCTACACTTAGTATGAAGTCAGCATGAGTATCAGTGAGTAATACATACAGGTATTAACCGAATTTTAATTGCATTTGGCATGTGAAGAGTAGAAAAGTGACACTACTTCTGTAATAGAATGAGATTTTATCGGTCTAATTCCATTCACTATTCGATTCCATGCCAAAGGTGCATATTTGCATAAATGATTAGAACAAAGTTTGGTAAGCCTTAATGCATTACTACTACACTTAGGCGGTAAGCCTTAATGCATTACTACTACACTTAGGCAGAATTTCCAAAAGCATAATCCGAATTTCAATTGTACTTTTTTTTAAAATCCAACTTGCTCACCTCGAAAAGCTATGTATTTATTCCCTAAAGTGTTCAGGTGAGAGCCCGACCTTGGTGCCAAATTGGTCACATCGGTAGCCTGGTTAAGATGTATGAGCATTTTCTTGTGGTGTATCATTGGTTTTCTCTCTGAAGTGGCCTTGGGCCCTTGAGCTCCGATCGGCATCCTTTCACGGCCATGTTCAGGTACTAGATCAAGAGCAAGACCAATGTTCTCATCTAGCCATGTAAACTTCAACAGCAGCCTTGGCTGCAAGAGTTTTATTCAAGAGAAATGATAAGACACCAAGTTATCTACAATTTATATACAACCATTTAATAAAATAATATTTTTTTTTTTTCAAATTTCTCTTTAGTTTTGCTTTAACTCTATATGATTAATTTTTAAATAAATATTATTATATTAAGAAGTGGTGATTTATAGTTGTAGATGAGTGGGTGTTTCATCACTTCTCTTTATTAAAACTTAGGCCCCGGATATAGAAATACTCTCAATCCATCTCATCTCATCTCATCGTTACAATTTTATCAAATTGTCACATAAAATATAATAAACAATTCATGTTTTTCAAATTTCAAAATAATAATAATATTAAAAAATAATATTATAATGATATTTTAATTCAACTCATCTAAAACTATCTAATCTCATTTTATTATCCAAACGAGCCTTTAATGTCTCTTACACTCATATTTCTATGGATTTATATTGGTTTAAATTATATTATTTAATTAATGAGTTATAGTGAAATTAGAGAGAGGTACGCTTCTAATTATTATTATTGTGTCAATGTTATGGATCATAGAAAATCAAAGATGTTAATATTTATTGTTTCATGTTAAAATATTTAATATTTGATATTAGAGCATCAAGTTGTAGATATTATACTGTCTCAACAAAATATAATATGGATGTCGTTTTCCTTAACTGTATTTCCGTTTTACCCAAAACTTCGTTGTGATGTTGAAATTGTTTTGAAGTTTCGTTATAAGGGAGGAAAGTGTGAGGAAGAGCCGTCGTGGGTTGGCAGAGGGTGGCGTAAGGTTGGTCAGAGTGCCCTTGTCAATAACCTAGAAGGGGTGGCGCAATCGGTGGGATGAGAAGCCCAGAACGGGCGACGATGTACCTCCCTTAAAGCCCCTGCAGCGGCGGCACAAAGGGTTGTTAAGCCTAGTAGCCGTGGTGAAGTGACGAATAAAAATAAAAAAATAAAAATAAAGAAAAGGGGAGTTGGACTTCGGCGGCAGGAGGAAGTCGGGGATGCCTAATTTGCATCTCCTCTTTGGCGACGACCACAATTGTATCGGAATGGAGGCGGAAGATCTCAGCTCGTGCGGCGGCAGCGCAAGGGTGAAAGAGAAAATGCAGGTTGGGTTTCGCCAATTAGACTATAGGCTAGGACAGTGGGCCGTAGGTTTGGCCCAGCCCAGTCACAAAAATAAGTTTTATGCAAGTAAGCACACTGGGCTTGTAAGCTCGGCCCATACGAACAATAAAGAAAAAAAAAAAATACGGGACATAAGCTCGTGGGCCAAGCACACTGGGTCTGAATTTTTTGCCCAGGCCGAAGATGAAAAACCGAAAAGAAAAAAAAAAAAAAGAAAGGAAAATATTATATATACTTAATATTTTATTTATATAAACATACATATTGACATATTAGTTATTGAAAATGATGAAAATTCTAAAATTTGAAATTTAAATTAAAAAAGAAAACATTGATAAAATGAGGTTGCCACTAAGTATGTGTAACATTGTGCATAAAATTATACATACGTAGTACTTATAGCACTACTCAAAGAGAAGAGACATGATTCATCGTGACCCGACCAGTGTACCGACCTGGGCATTGAATTGGGTCGTGTAGAAGGTTGATCGATCGGATCCAACCAAATTTTTTAATATTAATTTTAATACTGTAATATAAATTTTTTTAAAAAAGAAATAAAAAAGATTCATTTTCTCTCTCAAAGCATGTCATTTATTGTTTAATAAATATATGAATTATTTAGATTTGAATTGTGTCTATTAGTTATAAAATTCTTAATTATTATTTCTTATGAATTTTATTATATGATAGGCCTATAAATGTATGAGTTATTTGGACTTGAATTATGGTTATTAGATATAAAATCCTTAATTATTGTTTCTTATAAATTTTATTATATGGTTGGCCATATATATAATTACTCATTTTAAATGGAATGAATAACTTGTACCATAATCAGGAAATGAGTTGGTTGCAAAATGATACAAAACCTTACTTGATTTTGGATTACAAGTGATTAACTCTGTGATATCATGAGTAATAATAAAAAATAATCATAATAATTGGCACAAAAAATCTAAAAGATGGTGTTTGCCCCAAGGTACAAACCTTATTTTTAAATAATTTAACCCATGGTATTGTTAGTGATGTGGAGAGAACAATATGTGTGCAAGGTTTCACTCCAAAAGATAAGATTTTGATGAACTACCAGCTGATCCACTGAAGTTAATGTTGGATGGAACAATTTGTATGTCAGAATTTACTCCCAAAGAAAAATTTTGGCGATACAACTAGTTCATTCACAAAATTTAAATGAAGGGAATAATTTATATGTTAGAGCTTACTCCTAAAGAAGAAATCTGGTGATAAAGCTAGTTCATCCATATGATTTAAAATTGGAGAGAACATTTTGTATTTTGGAGTTCACTTTCAAATGAGTGATCTCGATAACACTGTTAGTTCATCCATAATGATTTAAATTCAGTTATTGGTTATGAGTGTCCAATTTAAAGCACTAACGTGATAAAAATATTTTTTTCCTCTTGCAGTAAGTATACAAGTATCATTACAAGGCTTCCTATACATAATGACTCTAGTTCTGGAGTAAGATGAGCACGTTAGATTTACTGTAAGAGTCTTAGACCCTAATTTATTTGTTTTAAGTCTAAAATTAATTTTTATTGAGAATAGTGATAAAGGTTAGGAAGTTACAATGTTTAAGGAGATAGAATTAGGTATTACATTTCAAACTTTGAACCTAGGAATGAAAATGGTAAAGTCTTTTTATTTTTGTAATATATCCCAAATTCATTCAGAATTATTTATTCTAGAAGTATTATTACCATGTCAAATTGGATTGAATGCCTCCTTTGTGAGGATTTTCATTTCATCAAAATAATAAAATAAGAACGTGTTAGAATTTAGACAAATTTATTTTGCTAATTTGTGATTTAAGAAATTAAAAAGAAATTATATATTTCGGCAAAGAAAAAGAAATGAGTGTCACTAACGTGTAAGAATGTTACACTTTTAAAAGAAATAAAAATACATGAAAGTTTAGGTATCCTAAACATAAGACTTTATTGCAAATGTTCATGTTTCAATTTGTTTATTTTGTCTATATAAGTTTCAAATCAAAATCTAGGAATGTTTATAATTATTTTTGGTGGTTAAAGTTGAGTGCAAATATTCATGTTTGAATTTGTTTCAAAATGTCATTTATATTTATTCTATTGACGTTTTGTTAGACTCCCATGTCGAGTTGCCTCTAGAGAGGCCGCACATGCCTTAGTCATGGTGGGAATAAACACCTTGGCTAGTTCACAACTATGCCTTGGCTCGTGAGGTGAGGTGCGCGGGGCGCCCAGCATGCATGCATGCCTTGGCCCGCGCCCTAGCCCACACGGGGCGCCTAGCATGAGGGCTAGCGAGGTTAGTCAAGACCAGTTTGCGCACGCAGCGATGCGTCGCGTGCCCATGCCCACGGCAACGCGCACGCCCCTGCGCGCAGCAAGACGCGCAGGCATGAGCCGCACGCTCATGCATGCGGCCAGGCGCGCAGCTCTTGACTGTGCGCACATGCGCACGGCAATACAGACCGCAGCGCGCCACTCGCGCCCACAAGTTATTGTGCGCAGGCCCATGCGCTTGGTGATGGGCTGCGCGGCCCTTGCGCGCACCCATGTGGCGCAAGGCCTTGCACCACACTGCCAGTCCACCCAATGCGCGCGCGCGTGCACCTGCCTAGCCATGCAGCATCCCAGCGAGGTTAGTGGCATGCCTCACGGCATGCCAACCAGCGCATGGCTCCAGCCCGTGCCGTGCAGAGCAGGCCAGTGGCATACCCACCAAGCATGCCATCCAGCGCATGGCCCCAGCCTATGCCCTGCTGACTCAGCACCTAGACCACCAACCTAGGCCATGCCGTGCACCCCTTGGCTTACCATCAGCAAGCCATGCCGCACCACATGACCATGGACCAGCCGAAGACCACCATGCTGCAACCTAGCCATCATGAGCCATGCATGCCACGGCTAGCCTTGGTCCATGACCACTATCTTGTTATTTATTTAATTTAATTAATTTGATTTAATTATTTATTTTCAAGGGACCTATTGGGGGTTTCCACTTTGTATTGTTTATAAATATGACATCTTTCATTTGCTTTAGAATCTTTTGGCAAAACTCCTAGAGGGAGGACTATTGTTTGAGAGATCACAAACTGGTGCCATTGCACTTGGGCTTTTTGGGTGAAATCTGTGAATCCCAAAGAGAGAATCACACTTTGCAATTCTTTGAATAAGTGTGATTCATTTATCTGGTTATTTGCAACTTGGTGCAATTCGTGAATCCAAGTTGATTTTATCAATATATGAGGTTTATTCATTACTTGTGCAATTCGTGAATCAAGTCTTGAATTATCATTGTTTATGTTTTTATTCATTCAAGTTCATAAGTATTGCTTGTGTTCTTGAGTGTTCTTCATTTTGTTCTTGGTGTTCTTCATAAGTTGCTCTTCCAATCCATCCCTTTCATCAAAGTCGACCAACCCTTGTGTTAGTCAACTTTCCATAAATTGTTGGCTTTATCTTGTTGCCCTAACCGAACCCTACTTCCATTAGAATTTGAATTCAAATTTCGGCAACCTCTTGCCTAATTTGAATTGCCTTAGCCGAACATTCCACTTACCAAACTAGGTTCCTATAATTTAGGAAATCTAGTTGACTGAATCAATTCTCCAATACTCGGCCAACTCTTTCCAAATTGAATCCTTAGATTTTAGGAACAACTTCCTAAAATCTCTCCCTAGCATTGTCGGCCAACCCTAGCCAACCACATACATTCCTATCTTCCATACACTTAACCTAAACCCTAGCCGTCCATCATACCACTTCCAAATCCTAAAATTCCATCTTCCAAGTGGCGCCAACCCTAGTTCACTCTAGTGCCGTGCGGCCACATTCATTGAACCCTACACAACTCCTTGACCCTTACCACCACTCAATACACTCATCTTAGCCTAAACACCTAACCTCACCGTACCCAAGTGGTCATCTTGACCACAATTGCTCGAGAACCAAGCAAGAGAAGAACAAGGATTCGGTCATCACAAGGTCACCTTTGGCGAGGAGAACATAGTGTTTAGGGACTTGACCGAGGTCCCTAACACGTTTGCCCCCACACAAGTTACAAATTCTTTACAGCAATACCAGCTGCTGTGTTTGCCACAGGCTTCAACACCTCCTCAGCCTTTTGAGTTCAAGAACCCACGACATTTTACACATAAACAGCACATGACCTACTTTTGCGCAAACATGAATACACGATCTTCTTTGAAGGGAGGAGAATTGGAGCTCAATTTCTTGGGACGTATTAGGTTATGAGGTTGTGGAGGTTGATGAACTCTCTCGGTTTTAGAATCTTCTTTGAAGGGAGGAGAATTGGAGCTCAATTTCTTCGGACGTATTAGGTTCTGAGGTTGTGGAGGTTGATGAACTCTCTCGGTTTCAGAATCTTCTTTGAAGGGAGGAGAATTGGAGCTCAATTTCTTGGGACGTATTAGGTTCTGAGGTTGTGGAGGTTGATGAACTCTCTCGGTTTCAGAGGGTGTTTAAGCTCGAAGTGCTTCTGGGGCTGTTGAAACTGTGACTTTTTGCTGAAACAGCGCCAAATGCTTGGGGTCCCCAGCATTTCTATTGAGATTTTTTTTTTTTTAACTTAGTGATTAAGTAAATATCTTTTAATGATGTTATGAATTTTTTAAAAAATTTTTAAGTATATAAAAAGAATGTATGAAAAAAAATGCATTTAGCATTATCGGAACATTTCAATTTCGATAGGTGTAGCACGACTCTTCTACTTACATACAATTTGAGGTTTTGAAGGGTCTGAAGCTGAGCATCTACAAGGATATCAGACAAAGAACATAAGAGAGCAGTACTACTGTAGGCACTGCATGGGTTGAATTGCCAGTTGCCACAAGGAATATAACATTTTGATGTAAACCTGCATACAAGTACACTCGGGTCAGTGTCTATCATAAACTTTTACCGAAGAGAAGTATAACTGAAGTGAAGAACTCTTGCAAGTAATCTGCAGGGTTAGATTCAGATAACTGAAGTAATCTGCATGCAGTTCAGTACTCGTTAAAATGTACAGCAAGGTGGCGTTTCCTTCCCGCTAAAAAGAAGAAACTTCTTTAACCATTAGGATCGGTCGGATAAAGCCATGGTGTCCTCGATATCTTCTTTCTCAAATTTGACGCTCCCACTGAACTTATTTGGATTGGGCTGCACAATGATGTAAAGACAAGGTATTCCCCACAACCACAAACTACACAAGTGGGTGCGTGTAACTTGTGTCACACGTCTTTGTATATATTCTTGAGGAAAAAAAAATTAATTACATCATTAAAAAAATATTTTTTTAATTACTAAATTAGGAAAGAGAAATCATTGTCGGGAGTTCTATTTGTCGCTTTAGCATTTCTGTAATGAATTTTGTAACTTGTGTCACACGTCTTTAAACAATGATGTAGACACTGACCCAGTCCTCAATTTTCGTCTGAAACGTTCTCAAGGTGTTACTTCGTTGCAATCGTGTATCTACGGGTGCGTTTGGATTTGGTAGGGTGATTTTGGATGTTGAATTGAATTGAATTGATAAAATATTATTAAAATATTATTTTTTAATATTATTATTTTAATATTTAAAAAAATTAAATTATTTATTATATTTTGTATTGAAATTTAAAAAAATTATAATAATAAGTTGAGATGAGTTGGGATGAATTTAGTAACCAAACGAAGTCTTAAATTCTTAATGAATAATAATGAATTAAGATAATAGAATAAATTTTGTAAGACTCATTTAAAATGAATTTAAATATATTTAAATATTAAGATAAATTTATATATATTTATAAAAAATTAAAAAAAATTATGAATTCTTTACATAAAGAAGCGTTGAATTTAAAAAAAATTATAAATTGTATGCGTAAAAAAGTTTTGAATTGAGCGTAGGTTGTGAATTAGTTGATAACTGGACTCGACGTAAATAGTGCTGGCAACTATCAAAAGGGCTTTATGGGTCCCCAGACATGAGCTGACAATTGACATCGACTGGACAGCACATTTCAAGTGCATTACTCATTGAGGTGTTGTTGGGTCCCAAAACTCAAACTCACAGTATGACATTTGTTCCTTAATCCTTGGCCAAAATGAAGTGTAGAAAACATTTTCCTTTTTTTGCATGTTCGGTGCACTGTGGGGAGACAATAATGTCATTAAACAGTAAGATATTTATGGTGCATTTCAATAATTTTATAATTTTTTTTAAATATATCTAAATTCAACTTAATATTTAAACATATTTTAAATTTATCTTAAATAAATTTTATAAAACTCATTCAATCATCTCAATTCAATATTATTTATAAAGAATTCAAATCTATTCAACTCAATTCAACTTCTAAACATAGTCTAAAACCGCATGGGATTTAAGGATCAGACCTATATTATTCATGGCACTGCTCTGAGCATTTCGAGTCTGGTATGAAAGCATCAAGTCATATTTTTTTCCTGATTTCCTTTTTGATTTTTAGTTTACGTTTGTTTGTTTTTTTTTAGGATACATTTAGTTATTAACTTCATCTCAACTCATCATTATAATTTTTTCAAATTTTAATATAAAATATAATAAACAATTCAATTTTTTCAAATTTTAAAATAATAATAATATTAAAAAATAATATTCTAATAATATTTTATCATCTTAACTCAATTTAATTCAATTCAACATTCAAATGCAATCTTAATCTCACAAGCTTCTCGAAAATGATGTTTTGGCAATCTAGTGGGATAATTTAGATCAGCATATATGTTGCATGGTACATTTTGTGCTTTATACGAGTACTTCTGTGCTAGTTCAATTATTTAGCTTTGCTCAACTTTCTTCTAGTTTCCTTGTGCACTTGGTTTTCAGAAGTTGGGGAAGCATGTTGTGCACTTCACTGATGTTGTCATGTTGTATAGTGGTTGTTTACTGCTGTGGTTACTTGTTCAGAGAGTCTTACTGGGGTATGCCCCTTACCGGTGTATGTTCATTCTTCAAATACAACTGAACTTACCCCACCTCCCCTCCAAAAAAAAAAGACAGGTACTGGTGAAATGGAGTCATCTAGGCATACTTCTGTATTCAACTATAAAGAAGGTCTACTTGCATCAAGCAGCAGCACTGAAGGACATGATGATGGAAAGAGTAGCTCCATGTGTTTCATCTTGGTGAGTGAAAATATCAAGAGGTCCTGGAATGATTTACAAGGATTTGCTGGGAGAGCATGGGAAATGGGTCACTCTGACCCTCGGAAAGTCATATTTGCAACCAAAATGGGGCTGGCATTGTCAATTGTGTCCTTTCTCATATTCTGGAAACAATCATATCACGACATCAGTCAGTATTCAATCTGGGCAATCCTCACTGTCATTGTGATGTTTGAATTCACTATCGGTATAATAAATATCATCCTTAATTCAATTAATACTCAAGATGCATGCTTGCCAGACTTAAAACTGTCTGGCAGCTTAGTTTCTTAAACTGTCTAGCAGCTTATTGAATATATTTTCATGTAGGAGCAACTTTTATCAAGGGTTTCAATCGCGGTTTGGGAACATTTTGTGCAGGAATTCTTGCTTTCTTCTTTTCTGAGCTAACTTTGTTGGCTGGCCAATGGGAGGAAGTTGTAATTGTTATAAGCATTTTTATAACAGGTTTAACTTACCATGCACTTAATATCTTGATTTACTTTTCCATGTTTCAAATTATCTGATGTATTTTTTCCCCTCGTTGCTTAGGATTCATTGCCTCTTATCTGAAGCTGTATCCCTCAATGAAGCCCTACGAATATGGATTTCGAGTGTTCATATTGACTTATTGTATCCTTATGGTTGCTGGGAATAGGACGAGAGGATATCTTGAGGCAATTGTAACTCGACTAGTCCTTATTGCAGTGGGAGCAGGCGTATGTTTAGTTATAAATATTTTCATTTACCCCATTTGGTCGGGCGAGGATCTGCACTACTTGGTGGTTAAAAACTTCAAGGGTTTAGCTGCTTCCTTAGAAGGTTTCTAAGCTTCTATATTAGTATGCCAAGGATCTGTACTGCTTGTTTTAACCATTGAAACATCCATGCTTACTTTTCCAGTCGTTTTCTGTAGCATGTGTCAATGGATACCTTAAAGGCATTCAATATGAAACTGTCCCCTCAACATTACTTACATGCCAAGCTGTAGATGATCCACTGTACAGCGGTTACCAATCAGTGGTAGACTCTGCACGCCAAGAGGACACTCTGGTACGCAATATCATAATATGTTAATGTTATCTGTTTGGACAAAAAATGCAGGAATTGTGGGGTTTGACTCGTTCTTACATGCTCAGCTAGGCTTTGCAGTCTGGGAACCACCTCACGGGCGTTATAAAACGTTCAATTATCCATGGAAAAACTATGTCAAAGTAAGTGGCGCATTGAGGCATTGTGCATTCACGGTCATGGCACTGCATGGATGTATTCTATCAGAAATACAGGTGATTATTGTCGTTATTTTTTCTTTCCTTTGGCAGGATTTCAACTAATTAAATATTTTGCAATCATCCTGAAATGTTATGGCTTATGGCTTTTCTTGCAATCCTATTTTATTTAACTTTCAACTTTTATCTAAAACCATCTCATCTTATCTCACTATCTAAATGGGTCTAAAAGAATTTGAAAGGTCATATCAAGTTTCTGGACTAAAGTGGGAATGGCGGACAACCACTTCGGAGTTGTGGATAACATACTTTTAGTGCAGGTGAACTGATCTCTTAAGAGCCCCCATGGCAATAATGTTGGAGAAGGGAATGAAGATTTGCTGCAGACACTAGCCCTGTTATTGATCTTCGCTAGTTATTCATGTACTTTTAAGTTGATGTTGCCTTAAAAATTAATAGTCCTGATTCTTTTGCCCCAGCCGTCCACAACACTGTCATTATGCTCTTGAGCATTAACCATTGGAAAGAAATGAGCTTCATTGAAGCTTCACTATACATCATTAAGCTTTTGATTTTGTACATGTAGGCCCCAGCAGAGAGGAGACAAGTATTTCGCAGCGAGCTTCAAAGGGTTGGAGCAGCAGGTGCTAAAGTTTTGCTTGAGCTTGGAAGGAAAGTAGAAAAAATGGAAAAATTAGGCTCTGGAGACATACTTAGAGAGGTGCATGAGGCTGCGGAGCAACTACAGAAGAAGATAGACAGAAGATCATATATCCTGGTCAATTCAGAGAGCTGGGAAATTGGAAGACAGCCCAAGACGATAGAACGCCTCGAAGATCTGTTGGATAAAGATAAGGAAAGTGTGCAATTGGGGTTCAAGTCCTTAAGTGAATCAGTACTTGATCTGAGCTCACTTCCAGTCGAGACTCCTTTAAAAAATGGTGGTTCAAAGGATATTATATTGAGGAAGCAAATAGCTTGGCCATTGCGTCACCCATTCAATGGCGATGCAGTTGCAGAGGAAGCTGATGAATACAATACATATGAAAGTGCAAGCGCCATGTCTTTGGGGACATTTGTTTCACTTGTGATTGAATTTGTTGCAAGGCTTCAAAATGTGGTTGACACATTTGAAGAACTCGGTGAGAAAGCAGATTTTGAGGAGCCTTTTATCAATGTGCCCACGACAAAGAGGGTTGGATTTTGGATCAGACTATTCAGGACCAGGTGTTACAGTTTCAAATATTGAGATCATGCGAGTTTTGCCAGCTTCAAGTTGTCAGAAATTCATGCTTTTGTTTTTCTAAAAGAGTGAAAATAACAAAATAATTGCAGGGTATATTTCAGAGGTGTAGCCTTCCATCGATGCAGGAGTTAGAAGAGGCTTTGTGGAGCATTCCTGCTGAGAATAGCCCTGAATCAAATGGATTGTGTTCCAGTTTCTTCATGATCTGTTGATAGCAGCCCTAGATTTATTGACTGCTCAAGTTGATCTACTTCTTTTTTGATACCTAAAGAGGATAAGGCTTCTAGTTCTGCCAACTACAAACCAATAAGCCTTAGTTCTATGGTCTACAAAATCTTTGCTTAAATCATGGTTAACAGATTGTCACCTTTTCTTCTTAGGCACATTTCTAAGGAATAGGATGCCATTGTTAAGAGAAGTATTTTATTAAGAGTGGTGCTATAGTCACCGAAATTGTGTCCTGAACAGAGTTACCGAATAGTGCATTTCAGTTTTTTCTTTTTTCTTTTTTCATGTTTTTTTTTTCATTTTTTTAATCATCATAAACATTTTTTTAAAAAAAATAAAAAATTCACAATATCATTAAAAAAATACTTTCTTAATTACTAAGTAAAAAAAAAAAAAAAAAAAAACTCATTTGAGACACTATTTCGGAACCCAAAGCATTACTGTTTTATTAATATCTCTTCACCACTATAGTTCAAAGCCTTAACAAAGGAGAAATGCTACAGTCACAAATATATTTTATAAAAATAAACTTACAAACTGATATGATTTTATATGATTTATTTTATAATAAAAATAACATTACAATAATCACGTAAGAGTAACATTACGTGATTTATTTTATGACTTATTAAATCAACTTACTCTAGTTTGTTAATAATTAGAGATGGTAATAATTTGGCAAAGATTGACACGGCAATTACAAATTATGACAGACTTGATCGCTTGAGTGGGATACTCTCATCGTGACACGGCTCTTTAAGGCTTTTGTCTTTTCGGATCGCTAGATAGGGCTGCTAATGAATTATATTTGATCTTCTTCTCATTTCTTTTAAACTTTGGACTTCCCCAATAAAAATTCAAAAATAAAAATAAAAATACGGTCATTTTTAGTTCATAATTTTGATTTAGAAATGAAAAGTATTTAGTTATTTTGATTTCTCATAATTTTATTATTTCCCTTAGAGGTTAGTTCATATGCATATGTTTTGAAACTCAAACTCAATCATTTTTAGTTCATCTAAGGATATTTTTAAAACAATAGTTATTTCTTGAACTCCATCATTAACACGTGAAGTACTGTTTAAAAAAGAAGAATTTTAACTACAAATAGATCTCATAAAAATAAATTCACATATTGATATATTTTAATGTGATACGTCGTATATTACTTTTTTTTTAAACGTGTCCTTGTTAGATTCATAAGGCCTTGTTTGGATTTAGAAAATGTTTTATTTTATCTCATTTCATCTCATCATTAAAACTTTTTCAAATTTTCACATAAAATATAATAAACAATTCAATTTTTTCAAATGTCAAAATAATAATAATATTAAAAGAGTTGTGCTACACAGAAGCCCCACACCCCTACACACCCTTAAAAATATGTGATTTTACTTTTTTATCATTATATTGCATACTTCAATTCAATATGAAATATGAAGCTAAAAAAACAAAATCATATGTTTTTTAAGTGATGTGCGGGGCGGTGGACTTATGTTTAGAATTTTTCATATTAAAAAAATAATATTCTAATAATATTTTTTTCAACTTTTATTTTTATCTAAAATCATCTCATCTCATATCTGAATTCAAACTAGTTCTAGAATTAAAAGATGTTTGAGCTCTATGCAGCAAAAGGATTCAAAAGTGTAGTAGTATACATAATAGTTTCAAGTCCTTGGTTCTTAAAATGGCAGAGATATTAGATGCATTAGAATTTGATTTATTTCTGGTTATGGCCAGACTGATGGATGAGACGTAACAGACTGGTTTTCAATGAGGTATTCCAGCATCCGAGTCAAATACTTCAGCTGCTATTGATTCTGTGGAAGACTACCAATCAGTTTGTCTTTCAACGTTGGTTGGCAGCTCCTCTATTGGGTTTTATAAAAGCAAACTGGGATATTGCTATCAATTGTCAAAGCAAGAGGATGGGAGTAGAGATTATCTTGAGAGATGACAAGGGAGTAGTTCAAGATATACTAGTCTTGGTGTCTGGGTTCTCAGCTTGGGATTTCAATTATGTACAAGGTGTATTAATCAAGAGGCTCATGATGTTCTTGCAAAAGAGGCTATTCATCTTAATCATGGTCATGTTGTAAATCTGGTTTATGTTCTAGATAGTACAAACACATTGTAATGTCCTTTGCTCAGTTATAAAAGTCTACAATGTTTTACCTTAAAAAAAAAAAGGAAAAAATTTAAGAGTAATTCATAACGTGAAACTAAGGATTGAACTGTCCGATTTGTATTCGCAACTCATTTCAACTCATCTCACTACTATTCATCAACTTTAATTCATAAATTTCACTACTATTCACAACTCATTCTACTATTATTCACAACCCATATCAATTCATCTTCTAATCAAAACAACTATGAGTTGAGATGGTTTGTAAATAGTATAATAAAAGTTGAATTACTTATTATATTTTGTGTGGAAATTTGATAAAGTTATTTTGAGATTTGAAAAAAGTTAAATTGTTTATTATATTTTATGTAAAAATTTAAAAAAATTATAATGATAAGTTGAAATAGATTTTAAATACAAACAGGAGGATCCTACCAAACCAAATCCAAGAAAGAACATGCGCAAAAAAAATTGAAAACAAGAGTGTTTTACAGGCCGGCCCTCATGTGGAAGGGAAGCAACCATTGAAAACACCAGCAACTTCAAATTCTCCTCTCTCTCTCCCACGAAATGGGAGCCTGAGGTGGGTGGAGGGGAGGGGGGGGCACTAGATTCTAACAGAATTTAGGTGGTGGTGTGCGAGTGGAAAGGGATAGAGAGTGAGTGGAGTACGGAGGAATACGGTGAAGGAAGGCACTGAAGGCACTTGCTGCCAGGAGAAGGGAGGAAAATACAGAAAACTCAAGAAAGACCAGGTCGAAAGAATGGAATAAGCTGAATCTGCTAGAAGATGAAGAAGCTACCATAGTCTTTGATGAAGCAGTTGTAGAGGAGATATCTTACAAAGGAGAATGTAGCCTGGTGGGAAAAGTGTGTATGGACAGATCTATTAGTAAAGAGGTGGTGCAGAGCACGATGAAGATAGTGTAGAAAATAAGCAAACCTGCAAAGTTTCTAGAAGTAGATACGAATGTATTTACTATTACATTTGCAAATCCAGCAGACAAATATCGTCTTTGGAATGGAAGACCATGGTCTTTCCATTACCATTTGTTTGCACTAAAACTCTTTGATGAGGACACACCACCACAGAAGCTGAGGTTCATGCAGGAGCGTTTCTGGATTCAATTCCATAATCTGCCACTGTCTTGCATGAATGAGGATAGAGGAAGGCAGCTGGGCAATACCATTTGTGTGGTGGAGATGGTGGATGTGAAAGAGGATGGCAGTGGATGGGGAAGACATCTGAGGATCTTGATTGTGATAGATCTTCAAAAACCATTAGCTAGAGGACCATCAATGTGAGAGGAGAGAAACTCTGGATTCCCATAAGGTATGAAAAGTTGCTTAGATTTTGCTTCTCTTATGGTTGTTTAATTCATGGAAAGGAAGGTTGTGTAAACAAAAGTGAAGGGGTTGAACAATGTGGGGTATGGCTAAGAGCAGATATGAAAAGAGGAGAAAAAACAAAAAGAGAAGGGAACCTGTTAGTCTAATGAAGAATAATGGAGGGAAGGTTGGGCATGCTCAGGTGGAGGGAGATGATGCAGGAAATATAGATAAAGGAAAAAATGGGTCAAATGGAGGAAAAACTACTGGGATGGAAGAGAGCCTGAGTGAGGTTGAGTCTGAGGAAAGAAGTGCAAGGGAAAAGGAGAAGGAGGATAGGTTAAATGGGGAAGTGACTAGCAATAAGCACGTAGAAGCAATAAAGATAATAAGAAATGGGGAGGAAGCAATGAAGGAAGGAATAGGGACTGAAAAGGAGTTTATAACTGTGGCAGGGGAGCAGAAGGGAGACCTGAATAAAACAATACAAGATTTAATTATCAAGAAGGGTGAATGGAAGAGAAGGGCAAGAGAAAAAGGGAAAATTGTAATAAATAAGGGTGAATACTTAGTCAAAAAAAGAAGGTATGAAGGTGAGGAGGGAGGAGATACAAAGAGGCTGAAGGGAAAAAATGTTAGTAAAAGTGGAGATGGGGAGGAAAACAATTCCTTAAAAAGCGTGGTGGTGGCTGTTTAACAGCCTCACCATTCCCAATGAAAATCCTTAGTTGGAACTGTCGGGGGCTTGGGAACCCTTGGACAGTTCAAGATCTTTGCCTTATGGTAAAGGAAAAGGACCCAGATGTGATATTCATTATGGAAACTAAGTTGAAAAGTGAGCGGTGTGTGAGATTGAAGAAGAGACTTAGCTGTGAAGGATGTTTTGTAGTGGGACCAGTGGGAACAAATGGAGGTTTATCTCTATGGTGGAATAGCAGAGTTGAGATAGAGATACAAAACTTTTCACAAAGGCATATTAATGCTTGGATCTCAGAAGAAGGAGAAGGGGAAAGGTGGCTGATGACAGGTTTTTATGGCCAGCCTGATACCAATAGAAGAGATGAAGCTTGGAACTTGTTAAAAGCATTAAAACCAAGGTCCAATCAAGGGTGGTGTGTAATAGGAGATTTTAATGAGATTGTTTCAAATGATGAGAATATGGGAGGAAGGCCAAGATTAGACAGACAAATGGAAGGGTTCAGATCTGCATTAGAAGGGGAGAATTTATTTGATCTTGGATGGAGAGGGAATAAGTTTACATGGAGCAATAAGCATGAAGATGAGACATTTACAAAAGAAAATGGTCAATTCAAAATGGCCAATTCAAAATGGTCACAAATATTCAATGATCAATGTGTGGAAGTGCTGACAGGTAGAAGCTCAGATCACAGGTATTGACTTTGAAGAAGAGAGGTGAAAAACGTTTGGAGGAAGAGAAGGGTTTTCAGATATGAGGCTAGTTGGGTTATGGAGGAGGGCTGTGAGGAAGTTATTAGAGGGGCTTGGCATACAATGCAAAGGAATACACAAACTCAGAAGATTCAGGCAAAGTTAGAGTCATGCAAGATAGCCCTTCAAAGGTGGAGTAGACAGAATAGTTCAGACAAATCAAAAGAAATTAAGGAGAAGTCTGACTTGCTTAAACAACTTCAAGATGAAGAGAGTAGATGTAATGTTGAAGATATTAAAAGAGTTCAGAGGGAGTTAGGGGTACTGCTTGAGAAGGAAGATCTAAAATGGAAACAAAGAGCAAAAAGAAATTGGTATGCAATGGGAGACAAAAATACCAAATTTTTTCATGCTTGTGCATCTCAAAGAAGAAGGAAAAATGTTATAAAAAAAAAGTCATGGATGAGCAAAAACAGATGTTCAACAAACAAGAAGACATTGAAGGGGCTTTTAATAACTTTTTCAATAATTTGTTTACCTCAACAATGCCAAGTCCAGAAGACATTGCAGAATGTGTGCAGCAAGTGGAGGCTCAAGTCACAAGTGAGATGAATGACAGATTGGTTAGGCCTTTCTGCAGATTGGAAATAGAGGCTGTCATCCAACAGATGGGTACCTTGAAATCACCTGGCCCTGATGGCTTTGGTGCTTGTTTCTACCAAAACCATTGGGATACAATCGAGGATGAGGTATGCAATGCAGTGCCAAGTTTTCTTAATGGTAATTCTCTGATCTCTTCTATTAACTTCATTTATATAACTCTTATCCCCAAAACAAAAAGCCTCTTACTTGTTACTGAGTATAGGCCAATTAGCCTTTGTAATGTAATTTACAAAATTGTCTCAAAAGTTATTGTAAACAGGCTAAAAAGAGTTTTATCATGTATAATCTCATCCAACCAGAGTGCTTTCATACCTGGAAGGATTATTACTGATAACATAATGGTTGCATATGAGGTTCTTCATACTATGAAGGTGAGGAAGACAGGCAAGAAGGGTAGCATGGCCATCAAACTTGATATGTCCAGGGCCTATGACAAAATTGAGTGGGTTTTTTTTGGAAGCTATAATGAAAAAACTGGGTTTTTGCAGTGAGTGGACACATCTAATTATGAAATGTGTCTCTTCTGTTACTTATTCAGTTTTGGTCAATGAAGAGCCAAGTGATAAAATCTATCCTTCAAGGGGATTAAGGCAAGGGGATCCACTATCCCCTTACCTGTTTATAATGTGTGCAGAAGGACTTAGTGCTTTGCTTAATAAAGCTAATCAACAGGGTGATACTAGAGGAGTTTCAGTTGTGAGAGGGGGGGGGGGGAGGGGGCTGAGGATCCTTAGCACATATGAGAGTCTCCACATGAGGGCAGGCAGGGCCAATGTGGAGGAGTGGAGAAAATTGAAAGGGATCCTTAGCACCTATGAGAGAGCCTTTGGTCAGTTTCTTAATAAGGACAAGGCAGCTATATTCTTCAGTTCTAACACTGACTCAGAGACTAAAAGTAAGATTTTGAGGGAAGGTGGGGATATGGTGAAAGGGAGCTATGAAAAGTACTTGGGACTTCCTACTCTGGTGGGCAATTCAAAGTACAACACCTTCAGATGCTTAAAAGAAAGAATTTGGCAGAAAATTAACAGTTGGAAGGATTCCTTTCTCTCGAGTGCAGCAAAAGAAATCTTGATAAAGGCTGTGTTG
This sequence comes from Juglans microcarpa x Juglans regia, assembly GCF_004785595.1. Lineage (NCBI taxonomy): Eukaryota > Viridiplantae > Streptophyta > Magnoliopsida > Fagales > Juglandaceae > Juglans > Juglans microcarpa x Juglans regia. Next base: position 748,901 of record NC_054608.1, on the reverse strand, counting down.
CAAGCTGTCCCTTCCTATACCATGAGTGTTTTTAGGCTGCCAAAGAAGCTCTGCACAGGACTGAATGGATTGCTAGCTAAGTTTTGGTGGGGCAACCAGCAAAGAGAGAGTTGTATACATTGGAGGAGTTGGAAGAAAATGGGGCAACCAAAAGGAAAGGGAGGGTTGGGTTTCAGAGATTTAGAGAATTTTAACACAACTTTGTTGGAAAAACAAGGCTGGAGATTGTTACACAACCCTCTTTCTCTAACTGCCAATATTTACAAGGAAAAATATTTTAGACATTCTAATTTGTTGGAGGCAAAACTGGGGTACTCACCTTCATTGATATGGAGGAGTGTTTGGAGTTCTTTGGATCTATTAAAAGAGGGACTAAGATGGAGGGTGGGTAATGGTAAAAGGATTCAAACTTAGGGTAATAAATGGCTATCTACTCCATCTTCCTTCTGTGTGCAGTCTCCAATTACAACTTTGAATGGAGATGCAAATGTTTGTGAACTTATGGTTGAGGGCAAGAAGGAATAGAATGAGAACTTAGTCAGAGCTATTTTCATGAAAGAAGAAGCTGACCAGATCTGTTGTATTCCCTTGAGCAGAAATGAGGTGGAAGACAAGCTGTTTTGGGGGCCTATTACTAAATGCATGTTCAGTGTAAAAAGTGCATATTACTTGGAGCAAGAAAGAACAAAAAGGGTACAAGGGGAGTATTCAAGAGGGGCTGAAGTAGATGGTCGATGGAAATACATTTGGATGTTGAATATACTTGGGAAGATAAAAATGTTCATGTAGATGACAGGTAATGATTTGTTGGCTACAAAAAAGAATTTATTTGTTAGAAAAATTAGTGATGACTCAAAGTGTCCAATATGCCTCCAAGAGGAAGAATCTGTAATGCATGTTCTCTGGCATTGCCCTGCTGCCAATGATGTATGGGCTAGGTTATTTAAGACAGTGCAGAAATGGAAGATACAACAAGAAGTAGATTTACTGTGCTTATGGGAGAGGTTGACTAAAAAGCTCAATAAAACTGAAATGGAAGTGATAGCTGCCATAATGAGGAGTCTGTGGATTAGAATAAATGTTTTCATTTTCAAAAAGAAGTTCACTAGTCCTAGTTGTGTAATCAGATCAGCAAAAGATATTTTGAATGAGTTTCAATAGGGCCAATTTCTGTCTTTGGGACAAGGGGGAATAGAAGCGCAGTGGGAGGAGAGAAAAAATGGCTTCCACCAGAACAGAATTGGGTAAAGGCAAACTGGAATGCAGCTTTGGATGCTAAAGCAAGAAAGATGGGAGCTGGTGTTATAATAAGAAATGAGAAGGGAGAGGTCATGGCAACTTGTCATGCTCAAAAGCAAAATGTGGTAGAACCAGCTTTAGCAGAGTGTTATGCTCTGAGAAAAGCAATGGAATTTTGTAGAGATCTCAATTTTGACAAAGTAATCTTCGAGGGGGATGCACAGGTAGTAATAAATGCTGTGAACAATCCAGTTGAAGACCTGTCTTTCTATGGCAGTATTATAGAAGAGATGAAGATGGTGCTCAAAGGCTGGCAAGGATGGATAGTTCAATACTCACATAGAGATACAAATGCAGTAACTCATAATCTAGCAAAAGCTGCTTTACATTTTGAAGAGGAGAAAGTGTAGATAGAAGAAGCTCCAATGTTTGTCTTAAATAGTTTACAGATTGATAATATTTGTATTGATCAAACAATTTATATGAATGAATGAGGAATGGTTTATTCAAAAAAGAAAAAAGAAAATAAAAAAAGAAAAAGAAAAAGAAAGAACATGCGCAGATCATCATCCACATCCTACAGATAATTAAACTACATAAATAAATGACAACCTTGGATTAAACTAAACATAAATTTCCGGTCCCATCATTGAATAAAACAAGCAATGCCAGCCAACGCAACTTTCGTTTTCAGAAGAGATGTCATTCGCTTTTGTCTTGATCTGATCATTCTTTTTGTTTTGTTTGAATTGAAAAGAGAGTCTACATATCTTATCATTTTATAAGCATAATTTTTTAACTTAATTTTGTGTTCCTACCGGTCTTAACTCCCAACGACCTTTCAAATTTTCTTAACCGCCAAACGACACCGTTTCTCTCGCTCTCTCTGACAAATCATCCAATGTATATCTATATATTTTCACTCTCTCGATGCTTAATTTTTCATTAATTACCTCTGTTCTTTTTGTTTTTCTGGTTTCTCTCTGATTACCGTTTCCGGTTCGTCACGCTGCAGCATTAATGGCTGCGAAGGTCGGGTCTTTTCGACAGAGTTTCGTCGAGAGGAGCAAGGAAAGGCTTCTCTCCAGGAAGGGTTACTCCGAATTGGGCGTGAATGGTTCCTGCGGTGGCGACGACGGAGTCAAATACAGGTGTTTTCGTAACTTCTCTGATGGGATCGTCAACTTCTGGACCGGTATGCGGGAAACTTCGGCCAAGCTATACCAGATGGGCAGGTCCGATCCTCGGAAGCTCCTCTTCGCCGCGAAAATGGGGATGTCCTTGTCCATTGTGTCCCTCGTCATCTTCTTCAAAGAACCGCTCAAGGACGTTAGCCAGTATTCCATCTGGGCAATTCTCACAGTCGTCGTGGTTTTCGAATTCAGCGTAGGTATTAGCTTCGATCATGCTCATGCCAGTTTGATATATCAAGGACTGACTTGGAGATTCGGTTTGTTTTCATCCCCAACAAAGAAAGAAGATCGAATTTGTCTTGTTTTATTCACGAATTTATATATATTGTTGGCTTTTTTACCCGAGTTATATTCTCGTTTTACATTCGTGCAATGCATTCTTAGGTGCTTCAATAGAAAGGGGTAATCTTCACTGTGCTTGCTGGTTTGTTTGCAGGGGCAACGCTTAACAAAGGATTCAATCGTGCTTTAGGGACATTTTCGGCCGGAGGGCTTGCTCTGGGCATTGCAGAGGTGGCTTTGAGGGTTGGGGAATTTGAGGAAGTTATTATAGTAATTAGTATTTTCTTAGCAGGTCAGAGCCTTTATGATTAATGTCATATGCCTATATTTCCCTTCTCCGACCTTCATTTTTTCGTTTTGGATGGAAAATCCATTCTTAAATGACCCTTCTGTCTTGATGTGTAGGATTTCTTGCAAGTTATACCAAACTTTATCCACCAATGAAGTCTTATGAATATGGTTTCCGGGTATTCTTGTTGACATTCTGTATTGTATTGGTCTCTGGGAGTAGCTCGTCGCAGTTTTTCCAAACAGCTTTCTATCGGTTATTACTTATTGGGATCGGTGCTTGTGTATGTCTTGTTGTAAATATATGTATGTATCCCATCTGGTCAGGGGAGGATCTGCACAAATTGGTGGTGAAAAATTTCCAGGGTGTTGCTACTTCTTTGGAAGGTTGGGCCGAATTCTTTTATGCCCTGATTTGTACCATATATACATTCTTTTATGTAACTATCACAGTATCTTTTTTCTTTTATTTGTAGTTGATTGCAATGACATGCTTGGTATATTGCTTCAAAACTTTGTTCAGGCTGTGTTAATAGATACTTGCAATGCGTTGCATATGAGAGGGTCCCTTCCAAAATTCTTATATACCAAGCATCTGATGACCCGCTGTATAGTGGCTGTAGATCAGCTGTACAATCTTCAAGCCAAGAGGAATCTCTGGTATGCTTTTGTCATTATTCTGGCACCTGTCTTGAATAGAGCCAAAATGTGGCAGGTGATAATTTTAGCTTAATGCTGATATTTCAGTTAGATTTTGCAATATGGGAACCACCTCATGGCCCTTATAAGGGGTTTAATTATCCCTGGAGGAACTACGTCAAAGTAAGTGGTGCACTGAGGCATTGTGCTTTCATGGTAATGGCAATGCATGGGTGCATACTTTCAGAAATACAGGTGAATAGACCCATTCCCTTTTTTTATTTTTTTATATCTTCTAGATATGTTTGTTGCAGCATTGTATCTGTTCTTATTTCTCCCAGAATGGTGACTTTTGTTTCCGCTCTTTTAGGTCGGGCACAATTTATAACATGATCAATTAGAACTGGACATTTGCGATCATTTGTAATAATATACTGAAATTGTCTGTTTTAGTTCTTCCATGCCATCTACAGTTCTCTTGATAAAAGTAATAAAGCACAGTTGTTAATTTATTCCAAGAATTGATCTTTCTTTTCATAATTCTTTCAGTTTTCATTTCTATTGAAGCATCAAGTCTTGAACTTGAACAAGGTCATGCAGGGGTTCTATCAGTATTTTGTCACTCTTTTTTATTTATCAAATTTGTTGGGATTTACTAACCGAAAAGGTGGACGTGCTAAGATTTGATCATGTCTGCTTTCATATGCCATTTACCGCAGGCTTTTTGGCCAAGACACCTATGAGTCATTCTTTGTTGACATAACTGGGTTACTGCCTCAAACATCTGTTCTGTGGACACCATTCCCCCAGTAGCTGATGAACTGTCTGCTCCCTTGATAAAATCTTAATGACCTAGCCTCCAATGAATATGTTACTGTTAGGTTGTGATTTGTTAGTTTAGTTGGTGAGTGGTGGGGAGGTAGAGTATCTAAAAGCAAGCCGGGGACACCGAATAAGTGATAGTAAGAGCAATAATAAAGCTGGGGACTGAAGAAACGTCTGTTCCACTTGCTTCTCCTGTCAGCTGTTAACATTCACATTTATCATCTAGTTTCTTTATGTTAATTCTCAGACAATCAAGATATCTCACATTTTATTTCCATTGCGGTTTGACGAATAAAAAGGATGCAAAAATTGACTACTTTATGCATAGATATTACAAATGAGAGATGAAGCATGATTTGAAGAGTATAGTTAGTTGTTATGACATGTTGCTGAAGCATTTGTACCTATGAGCTTCTGGAAGATGTCAGTTAAGAGTCCTCACTAAGCTCTTTATGAACATTACTTTTTCTAGAGTTCAGAAAAGCTCTCCAAGTCTAGAAATTGGTTGTTGATGCATCTGTTTTTAAGATCTGTGCTTTTGGCATTGAGGATACATAATAACTTTCTTCTGAGCTATCTATTTACACTATCAGCTGTTTTGACTTTGTACCTCTAGGCACCAGCAGAAAAGAGACAGGTTTTTAGTAGTGAGCTTCAAAGGGTTGGTACCGAAGGAGCTAAAGTGTTATGTGAGCTAGGAAGCAAAGTTGAAAAGATGGAAAAATTAAGCTCCAAAGACATATTATTTGAAGTGCATGATGCAGCAGAAAAGTTACAAATGAAGATTGACCGAAAATCATACCTTCTGGTCAATTCAGATAGCTGGGAAGGTGTAATGCGGGCGAAGGAATTTGAAGATCCTCAGACCTTGATTGATGTCGAAGACAATGAAAATAAAGGAATTGTGATCAATTCGCTCAGTGAAACATGGGATTTACATAATCCAAACATGAGTGTAGAGCCCTCCTCAATGCCGCAGTGGATATCCTCTGAAAGTGTGCTTAAGAAACCAGTATCATGGCCACGTCTCTCATTTGCTGGGGATTCCATGCTTAATGAACAAGAATCAAAAGTATATGAAAGTGCCAGTTCCTTGTCTTTAGCTACATTTTCATCCCTTCTCATTGAGTTTGTTGCCAGGCTTCAAAATATTGTTGATGAGTTTGAAGAGCTTAGCGAGAAAGCAAATTTTAAGGAACCCATGCCAGAGGCCAAAGAGCTGGTTGGGTTTTGGACCAGACTGCTGAGATGCTTCCGTTGACTTCCTTGTTCACCTGATTCAACCTCTTATTTTTTTCATTCAATTGTTGGCAATTCATCATTGATTACCGCTTGGTTACTTCATCTTTCTGAATGTAAAGATTGGAAAGAGAAAGAGGGTGAGTTTCTCACCCAAACAGTGATTACAGCCATTGAATTGGGGTATGATCTGATGATATGTCACTTCGAAGGATTTATTTTATCTTATTTTGAGTGAAGGCGAGCAGGGACATCTCCAGTGATGGAGCTTTTGTGATGCCTGGATTTTATCAGAAAAAGGAGTTGAAAGCTTTAGAGATTAGGCGGATGTTTCTTAAGATATCTGTATCTTTTGTCAATATACAGTTTTTGGGTTTCGATGCTAACAGAAGAGGACCCAGAAAACAGAGAGATCACCATACTGGCTTTTACTATGCATTTTTTGCTAGTTGTGTTGTGTTGTAAATTTTGGCATAAAGGGAAATTTGAGCAATTTTTAGCAGAGCTGCTGCTTGAATCCAGAGTTTTAAGGCCTAGAGGACATGATCACAACAATCGGATAGAAACACTCCAAGTTACATAAACTGATTAATATGTGCTGGTCATATATAATTATGAATATATCATTAAAAACAAAGGTCTGAATGATGTCACAGGACATCCTTGTAAATCGCAGGCAAAAGCAGATCCTTTTACAGTTGTATTCATGCATTGAAGGTAGTACTGGACAGAGATCGTAGACGATAAAGAGAACGAAAAGGCCAACTTTTTTGGTGGATGAAACGTGGGAGTACTCCTTTATCTCCAATCAGAAAGAGTGAAAATAAAGGCAGAAGACGTATTAATTATGGTAACAAAATCATATACCATGTTTAATACAAAGTCTTTCTATATAAAACGAAGCTATTATGGACTTGGATAAGTCACTTACAATTGAGTAATGCTATAGATACACGTTGTACAAGCGCCGTGTACTTTTTTTGAAAAGGTAATGATACACTTACAATTCCTTTACAATCATTTTATGTGGATCTCATATTTACACACTTTTTTTTTTTCAAACGAGTGCACGGTGCTTGCGCACTCTATAACTGCAAATATAATTTCTCTTTATAATTTGTAGCAATTTTTTTTTATTCTAGCTCTTTTTTTAGGAAGATGGACAGTATCCCAAATTTTATTGATTGTCCATACTTTTGACGGAGGAATACCTTTTATAAAAATAAAACTTGAGGGTCACAAAATTCCCTAAACCAAACTTTAAGAAAATTGTAAACTAACTATACTTGTACAAGTATTCAAACTAAGTGAACAAAACAAAGTTTTTCTGTACAGCATAGACTTGAAAGAAATCTAAAAACAACAAATTACCTAAATCGAAAAGACCGCAAACTACATTTATCAAGCAAGAAAATACCATAGATTTGTTTTGGAAGTTGTAGAGCTGAAGAAAAAGATGTATTAAATCCAGCAGCCTCTAGATTTGCACATGATCTATCCGCTATATCATTTGCCCTCTCTAAAAACATGACATATCTCAAAAGATATAAAATTGTGAAAAGTAAGAATGTTTTGCCAAAGCTTATAAAATTGTCATGGCGGCTGTTTCCTCGTTGGAACCAACTTACCACCAATAAGGCATCAGTTTCAACTATGAAGTCATGAATACCAAGCGGGTAACATAGCATTAAACCATTCCACAAAGCTGAAGTTTCAGCAAATGCGTTAGTACCAGCCATGACCTAAGAAACAAGAGAAACCATGTAAAAAGTTTCCATGATGATCTCTAATATATAACACCACCACATCCAGCAAATCTCGGATTACCTTTTGAGGCATCATTTATGTTCAATTTCATTTTACCAAAAGGAGGAAACATTCAACGAAACCGATAATGGTTTCCTTACTTTCATTTCAAACTTTGGGATGTATAGAGACGACAAGATAGGAAGCATCTTGCTTGGAATTATTTTGTAGGCTCAATGAAGAATCTCACGTTGTCATTTTGTAACATTTCAAATAATAGCATGATCATGCCGTGCAGAATTTCGGGTCAACCACAATTCCCAAAGAAGAAAACATGGAGCCATCTATGCAAGGAATTAAGATATCTGACTGCCGTTATTAAAAAAAGACCACCATGTAGCAAGTTTATCCTTCCATCCCATAGTTACTATCATGCCCCCTATCTGAGGGTGAACCCTTCTAATATAAAATCCATTTGTCACCTAACACTTATCCCACATTTTATCTTATATTCCTATCACGTACCATCTATCCAACTATCACAATTCTCAAGTCATCTGTAAAAAAAATGGTGGAGATAACAAGCGAGTCCACCGACTCAACAAGTAGTGAACCTAAACTAGTATATAAACATGAATCAATTACAAAATACAAAACAAAACAAATTATCAAAATGACAAAGTGACATTTTAAAAATAGTTATTTATAATAATAATATGATATACAAAAGTCATTTGGCAAAGGCATCCATGAACAGCATCATAATAGAACATATACCATATTAACCCTAGTGGTAGGGTTACGCAAACCCCGACAATCAACTAAGTAGAAATAGAATATGAAATCTCTCCCTTTTGAACTTAGTGCATCGATTGTGCACACAGAAAACACAACAAAGAAAATCACTTTGTCTCCAAAAAGGGTGTACTAGAAACAGAAATGTTGGTATCAACATAATAACAGAGATCACATGTTTACATCCGTGGTAATTTCAGAATAGAATCAGAAGCAGAATGTCATGCCAAATGATTTTTAGATAAAACATCATCATATGATAATAGAGTATTGACCAGATAAATACCATATAATCATATACAAATTTTCGATTTCATATTCACTCTTTTTTATACTTTTAAGAATAAAGTACCAAAAATGCTTATATCTCCACTTGTCATGATAGAAAAATATTTTATCTCCTTTTTCAGATACAAAGTATAGTCTAGAAAATGACTGACATTATTTTCATAACAAAAAGATACAAGTCTTTCACAAAAACCAATCTCAGGAAATATTTGGCAAAATCTAGCATAGGAGCACTACTTACCTTAACTTTTTCAACTTCTCTGGATTTCCTCAAAACAGTGCTAAGCACGTATCAATCCTCATCTAAACATGATTAATACAAACTATAAATTAATAGAATTAAACTAGCACATCTAAAATAAGATGGCACAACTAAACGACTTTACGACAATATAACCCTATGGTTTCAATTCTTCTAACCTTGTTATTACTCAACTCTAAACCAACAAAATAACTTCCAGAACTACTTCAATTATGAAAATGTCCATTCAAATATTTCATAAGCACTCACTACTTAACAAGCCAACCCATTAAAAAAAAAAAAAAATCTTACCACATCTTACCAAATATGATTACACCAAAGACTCCAATTCCGGATATTTTGACAAATTGCATAGATACTCCAAACAAACCCTCCATTATTTATCATCTTGAGACCTAATGATCCAACTTTCACACCCAACCAACCATATTCAAAAACATGTTTTTATACCCATTGACTCACAAGTACTCCAATTGATTTCACTAATACTTCATCGCGACCTGCTTACTTCCATCTCCAAGTTAATAACCAGCTTCCATCCAAATCTCAAAGAAACATTATCACAACCAAGCCTTTACAATACCAAACCATTAATACACCTAGAAACACAAATCAGACTCGATAATGGCCAAATAGTACAAATCCACCATAAACCCAATTCTCAAATTTGAACTAAATTTCCAATTCCCATAGTGACCTTAACATCCAACAAGCTCTATAATATCAGCACAATTTTCCAACTAGTGACGCATCTTACCTCACGAGATAGACCATTAAGGCGACGATTGAACTAGGCATGTGGTGTGACATACTCCAAGTAGGGTGTGGTGGAGTGTAGGGGCAGGAACTAACAATGAGATGGTGAGCAAAAATAAACAGAGACATAGAGAAAGCGAGTAAACAGAGAGATACAGATGAAAAAAATAAAGAAAGCTTATGATGAGCATCTATTTGAGTTGATTATTTCCAAGATCTAATTCAAGTATTTTCTTATGTAGTGGAAGTGCCTTACAATCTGAAGTATGATTGATGAAAGAAACACCAAACATATCCCAAACTTCTTGCTCCCATCGACTGGCTGATGGAAATAGACTGACTATAGGAGATATTCGTGTTACTTTGTCTGCATTGGTTTGTACACGAATGCGTGAGTTATATCGACTACTCGGTAACTTATAGACCACTTCAAATCTTCATTTCAGAGAGAGATAATTAACTCCGCAACAAGGCTGTAAAGCCCAGGCCCGTAGCCCAGACCAGATGGAAGCCCAGCTGCTCAGGATGAAACGACGTCGTATGGGTAAGGTTCTTTTTCCCCCACCCGACGGTTACCTCTCTCTCTCTCTCTCTAGTTTCTTCTTCCTGAAATCCTCTCTCCTCGATCTCTCCTCTATCACGTCTCGACAGTTTCTTCCTCTTTTGTTTTGTTTCTTTCTCACATCTATATTTCTTCTCTCAACAGACTCTCCCTCTCACCTTCTCTCTCTCTCGCTCTCATGCGATTTGCTGTGATTTTTTATGGGTTCCTTGATTGGATTTCCCAAGCTCTCTGCCGAACGATGGTAAGATCTCTTCTCACTCTCTGACCTCACTCTTACACAACACCCACTTTGAGCTCTTTGACTCTCTCTCTCTCTCTCTCTCTCTAGTTGTGTGTTTTCTCTATCCCAAAATTAACATTTTCACAAGTATATAAGTGCGTCACCGGCTCTGTACGTGGGTCTCTTTGGATCGGTGCTGCCGTCGAGCATCCTCACTAGGGCATCATCAAATGATGGTGAGTTTTTTCCCCATCTCTCTCTCACTCACCCAGTTCTCTGCGGTTCTACATTTCACCGTGCACCTCATCGATTTCTTCTCTCACAACATCTCCACCACCACCATGCACCGTGGGTCGTAGCGAGTCCATTGGCTCGTTCTCGGGTCCTTGTTGCAGACAAGCCCTATAGCTATTGCCCACACCCGTTGGTTGTACGCACCGAATGTGGAAAGGGCAACAGGAGACAAATTGAAGAGAGAGGGAGATAGAGAGAGAGAGAGACAGGGAGGGTGGTGTTTGCGCAAGAGAGTATAGAGAGAGATACTTCAAGCTAGGAAGGAAAAATATAGAATTTAGGGCTACTGACCAAAACGGCATCATTGTGGGTCATTTCATTTTTTTTGGAGTTGCGTTAGGATTAAGAAATAGGTTGGGTCTAATCACGAGCTTGATCATTATAGTTATGCAGCTTGAAAGTTCAAAAATCTGTGCAAAATCAGCCCAAACGGATAATGCAAAAGAGCAAGAACTAAGTACATGAATATCCAACTCCTCAACTATAGAACACAAACTTCATCCAGAAACTAGAGCAACAACACAAGCTTGTATATATCTTTGTTGTCAAAAGGGATGGCACCATTCCATAGCTAACTTCCTCATAAACATAGAAAATTTAAGTGGTAAGATGCGATCATTCCATAAAATGTTTGAGAAAATGAATAAACTTGAATCGGCCTCAATAAATCCCAATCATATTTAGAGTTGAATTTCCATCATTTGAATGCTTCTAAACCTTCCTTGAGCTTTATATTGTAACTTACTACTTCCTGCATTAAAAATGGATTATTCAATATGTACGTACAACTTATCCATCTTCCATCCTACCGCTGAACATAAGTCTTTCAGCTTAGAATTGGTCCTTTAGGATGTTAGAGAGTCATTTCCCATCCAATTATCAAACCATGCAAAAAATTTATGGAACCATGATCTCAAACAGCCATTGACTTTCAGCTTGTATATATAATAGGGAACAATTTGGATATATATTGACTTCCAATTAATATGTGAATGCCAAGGCTTAACAACAACGTTTTCCAATGATAATACATTGGACAAATTCTTCTGTCTCATAAAGAAAGCCCATGCATGGTGAATTTGAAATCAAAATATTCCAAGCTAGTTTGCAATATTGCATGTAAAGCTTTGACCACACCAACAAGATTTCGAATCCCAAGATCACCCTCCTGCGTTGGCTTGCAAATTCTGGACCAAGATACCCATTTTCTTTTCAAATTCTGGACCGCATCAAAAGCTTGATGCATAAGACGACCGTGGTGATTCAAAGCTAGCTAGCTCTTTTAATTTGGGGTTATACATCTTGATTTTCTCCTTGTCGCTATGCTTCACTAATCTAATGTAATGTTGATAATTGTCACCCTTGCTCTGCTATGTTGTTTTCTTGTCATGTGTAGCTACGAGTCTATAATATAATATTAATTGATAGTTTAGGATTAATGAAATACGTACGTACCATGCAAGATATAATAGATATACGTAAGTACTGGAAATGAGCTAATGGGGATATTGGATATATAGTTTAATTAGCCCGAATATCTCCCTGCCAAGCTTACTCGGGTGCCAAGTGTGAATATATATATATATATATAGAGAGAGAGAGAGAGAGAGAGAGAGAGAGAGAGAGGAAAGTTTCCAACTTAGGACGTCCGGTTAATTATAAATAGGACTCGTCCTAGAACCAGTTTTGTTGATTAGTACTTTTAGTTGGAATAATTAAAAGCATTATAGTCAGCTCTTTTTATAGATTTCTTAATATCTCTGATGGTCATTTATTTTTCTCTGCTTCGATTCATTGTCGTGACTCATTTATTTTTACAATTCATATCAACTTTATGATTATAATTTTTTTAAATTTTTATACAAAATAAAATAAATAATTTAATTTTTTCAAATATCAAAATAAAAATAATATTAAAAAAAATATATTCTAACTATATTTTATTCAACTTTTAACTTTAATCTCAATTCATCTGTAAAAACAAACGAGATAGAGTGTCTATATAGTATACTCTACAGTAATATAAAGTCTGTCCTTTCCCTTTTTTTTATTTGTTATTCTTGCTTTCTTTCCGCATCTCTAATGGTTATTGAAACTATGGAATTTGGCATGCCATCTGAGCCAGTTTTGAAACAATATACACTATTTGTTTCGGACGACAATTGATCTGCTTGCATGTAATTTCTCTCCCTGCAGTCCCGGTGATGGGCTCAGAAGTCACAAGTTCAAAACTTTTGCCTCGGGTATTTGGTTTTCTGGAACTTTATCAAGCTAATGAATGAGTTTTTGAGTGCTGTTCCTGAATCGATCTCACACTTTGTAGGGTACGTACCCAACATTTAATTTCAATGTGACAAATGCTTGAAATGCAGGTGGTGGAGTTCAATCGAGTTTTTGTTGGGTTGCATTATTTTGTCGTTTTTACTCGTTTGGTGTGACAAAGTTTGAAATGCAGGTGGTGGAGAAGACAATCCATTAATTTTTGTTTGGACGAGCTAAACAAGCTGGGACCCAGATCTTTGTCCACGGCCTGCAAGCACTTCAGGTCATCGATGATTCGATCCTGTTTTGATGTCTAGCTTTGACACGCGGTCTTCCGGTAGAAAAATGATAGAATTACTATTTTATAATTAAAACTTGTTTACCATTATATAATAAGATAACATTACTTTTAATTTTATTTTTTAATTTGATGAATTAAATATAATAATAAAATTATTATATTTAAAATTGTATATAAATAGTGAAAGTGAAGCTATCACTACTCTCACTCATGTATACATATGTTATAAGGAGTATAAACTTCGATGGATGCACCATTGTTGAGGAAATTTCTTTGTTAAATCTGCCTATACTACCATTACCATGAATTCCAACCCCCCAGGTGCAGTCAAACATTTGGAAAAAATTTTAGAAAATCAAGATACAAGACAGACTAAAATTGCCAACCTGGATTTCTCAATTACATAATTCCCATCTTCATTGGTTTGGCCAAATCAATCTTCAAAATTTAGCCAATATCATACTTTTTTACATTTGTTTATTTCATTTAAATTCAATCCCCATACTGGATTATCCATTTACTCTATATATAATAATAAAATATTATTAATTTAATAATTTTTTTATTTAATTTATTTTTATCACATTTTGTAGCTTTACCAATTAAATGTTAATAATAATAATATTCTAATTAAATTAATATTAAAAAAAATAATATTTTCAAAACTCATGTAATGCTAATAACAAAAAATATTTGATTAAACTCATCTAAAATTCTATTTAAATTTCTTAATTACAAACCAAATAGTATTTTTTGCTTGGAGTGAAAAACTAATATTTTGATGTTTGCTTGGAGTGAGAAATTAGTATTTTAATGTTTGGTAAATCAATTATAGTTCTCCATCTTTGGCCAACCACTGTAACAAAAATCTAAATTATATATTTAGATTTACCCAATTCAATGTGGAATGTTTTTGACATCAATTATGCAAATTTTAGCCAAACTTATCATTTGGTGAATCCCATGAGGATGCTCTTATCAGAGGAAGAAACACATTGCCCCATTTGCATTAGTAGTGAGGAAGAGACCCAAACTATTTGTTTTTAACTTGCCCTTTCACTAGGATTCTTTGGAGGCACTGCCCTAGGCCATTGAATATCTCTTGTTTCATGAACCATGAGATCAGTAAATGGATTGAATGCATAACTTCTCCCACAAAAAAGCTAGAAAAGCTGAACATTTCACCTAGTGAGGAGCAAAACTTCCAAATCTTTGTCATTAATGCTATGGACAATATTTGGTTTTTAAGAAATATGATTGTCCATGAGTCTTTAATCCCAAATATTGATAATTTTATTTCTGGCACACTGAGGACTTATAAGGAACACTGTAATGCGTGGGCTAATAAACAAGTGAATGAAAAGTCATAATTGGAGAGCTACACCCAAAGGGCATTACACACCATTCTTTGATGTAGCTGTTAGGAAAACAGGTAGCACATCAGCGACAATATGCAGATCAGAAGATGGTTGTCCAACCTTTGTCATCACAAAGCATATGTATTGAAAGCTAGAATCCAAACCAGGGTGAAGCCACTGCGATGTGCATTGGACTTGCAAAAGCTCAGCTCAACCAAATCAAGAAAATAGTCATTGCAGGAGACTCTTTAGTGGTATTACAAGCTGCAAATGATCCTGACAAAACCTCAGATTGGACTATTCAACCCATATATAGTCAGAGACATTAGAAGTTCATTGAAATCCTTTGAAAACTGGCAAATCAGGAAAATGCATTGAGATCTGAATTGATGTGCGCATTCCATTGTGTAGTGGACACCTTCCATGAACATATATACATATATATATATATATATATATATATATGGAAGCATACCTCCTATTAGATTGTAATTTTTTAGCATTTCATTTTTATGGTTGTTGTAAGACTGTAAATTTTTATGAATGAATGAACCTTGTTTAGAAAAAAAAAAAAGAAAAAAAGAAAAAGGAGGTTCCCACTAAACACACGTCCCATTGAGCTGAACGAGGATCCAGATCTTTCCATATATGTGTAGACCCTGATGGAAGGTCAGAGTTACTCTTTTTTCTTTTGTATTTTGGAGAAAGAAAAATTTTACTTAAGATGTTTTACACACCAAACTAGCAAATATACAATTTTTTATTTTTATCATTTTATTTAACTGCATACATATTTATACACTACAAGGGGAAATACTTTACCGGCGATTCATTTTCGCTACAAAAAACTTTTTAATTGGAATCCTAGACTGTTTTGTGTTAAAACGTGCGGCAAGTTGAAATTCGTTGCAAATAATGTCCATCTGCAGTGATTTTCTTTGCAGCGATTTATAAATAGCTGGTAAAAGACCTTTTTCTTGTAGTGATATGTAAATATATATTTTTAAATAAAATGAGAAATTTGATATTAGTCTACGGTATGAAAATGATAAGTAAAAGAAATGGTTAGGTCAGCTAATGGGTAGCCCGATGTGAAGCTGATCTTGGGCCGAATAATTCCAAGGACTTGGGGAGGTTGGTGTCACGTGTGGTACGTAGCCTGGTAGGTGTGGAATGAACCTAATTCGTGTGAATTTTAGGGCAGCTTTTTTTGGTGCAGATAATGCATGCAGAATCATCAAGTACAATGGTGGAGAGGTGCCCGCGCCAGGGTTGATTGGGGGCGGGGAGGAGCAGTACTATACGTACCTAGTCTGACATGCATGCAATGAAAGATCGATTGCGTACTGTCTTTTAGTTTACAATAATAAGTTTTTGCTTGGCAAATAGATCAAAATCTCTGGGACAAATATCGATCCTTGAGTAAAAGCCGTAAAAGACAAGCAACTGATGATGTTCATTTTGTTCGTCTTTGGGGTTTAGCCTGATATGATATGTGCCTTTCAAAAGCGACGACAAAGTGTAGTACTTGAGTTGCATGCCCCCCGCGGCCAGTACTCTCATATCAGTTTAATTTGAACCATGTATAATTAAACTGGTTTGATCTCAATCATGTATATGAATCTGAATTGAAAGATTGCAGCTCGCAGCTAGTACTGGAGTCTCGACAGTTTTGGCTAGCTGCAGATAGACACAAAGATTAAACAAGAAAATCTATAGCAGATATATATATATATATATATATATATATAAATGTATGTACATACACACACACATACATGTACTTTGGCATCATTTTTCACTGCTGATCAGTTATCATATCTTATCCCTTAATTAATTGAATGGAAAATCTAATGTGTTTGTGTTCCTTTGTTCGGTTACTCCTAGAGGAAAATCTAATCATGACTTTTAATTTGAACGACTTTTGAACCAAAAGTAATTAAGCGACACTTGGCCGGGCAAGATATATAGCTCGATGCACTAAAGCGCGCACACACACACATATATATATATATATGGTACTGTATGCGTGTGTTCTTCATCATACTTGGAGTATATTATGAAGTTCTCTGCATTTGTTTTTCAACAAAATAAAGTATGCATTATATAACAAGATATATAACACGTTTGCATGTGTTAACGTTACGATCTCACACGTGATCAGCAGACCGCAGATCATCACGAGCCATTCAAAGAAAATGACTTAATTCGGAACTATATATCATGATCGATCGAGTAGATATATATATAAAGTAGTAGTAGTAGTAGTGGGGGTTGAGGCATTATTTTTAAGTAAGAACGGTGGCTAGTCATGCATGACAGACCCTCAACCACCAATATCATCAGTTTTATAGCTACTAGTGCATGCGCATTTATTAGGGACGTTACTTAAACCTAACAAAAAAACAAGAGTCAGAAAATGATTGATGCCTCTGGCTTCTATAAATGCGATCGATCTTTTAGCTCCAACATGCAGCATTCATCGATCTGACGCCTACTAGCTTCAAGCATCACGCAATGAACGTTTTTGTTTCATGCGCGCTTTTCATGCCATTTTACGCAATGTACTGGAAGCAATCAAAGAAGAAAAATGTAAAGCTTCCATAAAACTCATGATGATGATCATGAAGATCAATCAGGTACGTAAAATATAATCTTTGTCTGTGGAAATCTATATACATGATCGATCTCCGTTTACTTGCTGCAGTTTCTTGTCTGTGTTGTTCATACGTACCATACGTACTCTACTAGCAATATTGGAAAGTACTGCAATATATATCATATGATATATATATATATATATATATATATATATATATATATGCTGATAATTAGATGGTCACATGGGAACATTGGGAAGAAAACCCGGAAAGGAATTAAAAGATGTTCGTAACGTACACGTACTTTCCCGTTAATTTCTTATATATAGAACCATTGAATTATTTAAAGATCATAGATGAGAGAAACCACAGCTAGCGTACGTAAGTAATAATTAGCTGATTGATATTACTGATAAAAGATGAACTAATTAATAAATGAAGTACTACTTACCTAGCTATATATGTTCGTGTATAATTAAAGCAGTCATCACATATCTTCTTGTTTTTCCAACACAGGAAAGGAGCAAGGAATAAGATGAATTGGACTATTCATTTGAGCAAGATATCATGGGCAACTTATGTTAACAAAAGGCGACAACAGTACGCTGTTCAACAGCCTCGACCTCGGACCTTCATCTGAGGCGTGCGTAGGCCCTTAGTCGTACCGGAGTCGGACCCAATTCACTGCTCTTACGTTATTGTAACAATATCATTAATGGTCTTCTTACAATATTCATGAAAAGTTTATCAATGTTCTATCAATCTCGGTTGGCTGGGACGTCGACGCTGCTGGAGAGGAAATAATAATTAGAGCCAATAAGCAAAAAATATTCAAACATTAATTTGCAGGCTCACTGATAAGCGAGCCGCGAATCATGCATGTACTCAAATAATCCTAGCTGCATGTGTTTGAATTTCCTCTTTAATTCATGTATAATTGTATATATATTCTGTTTTTGTTCGTATAATCACAAGCTAAAAGTCCCTTTTTTCTCGGATGGAGATCAGAAACTTAGCAAATGATGGTCTAAATTATAGCCATCATTTTTACATGAGTGTTTGCTGCATGTTTTGGATCTTTACTTTTTAACGCTTCCGAGAAAGGTGCATGCAAGTACTATAACATATTTCATTTATTGTGACGGATGAAACCATCACAAAAAATAAGAAAACCATCACAAGAACTTTTTGGTGATAGTTTGTCACCACAACTGTTACCAAAAAGGCATCATAGAAAGTATTTTGTGACGGTTTACTATACAACTATCACTAATTTTTTTTTTTGTTTCTTTGGTGTCAGTTGGAAGTTTTCCGTGAGATGCAACATTTGAATGTGAATATATTTTGTGACAATCGAATATCATCACAGAAAGTAACGTTCAAATGTGTAGAATAGCGTTCAAACGTTTAACCGACCGATTAGCATTTGAACGATAAATATCTAACGTTTGATAATTTTGATTCGCATGCTTGATTTTTACGTTCGAACGTAGACACGTTCAAACATTTGTGCTGTGTCGTTTGAATTTTGCATTCACACATGATTGAGCAATTATTCGAACATCAAAGATTTAACGTTTGGATGGTTAATTAGTACGTTCGAATGTATCTTTTTTAATCATTCAAACATTAAGAAATATTCATTCGATCATAGCAGAATAAGTTCAAATGTTTATAGAGTGTGTAGTTCGAACGTAATACCTTACTTTCGAACGTATTTATCACACTTCTGTGTAATTATGTTCGAACGTTAATTCGAATGTAAAGCCATGTTTGAACGTTCTTTTTTTACATTTGAACGTACTGATAAGAACTAATAGTTTCATAAAATTAAAAAACATACAAATTATATCATATTACACCACAAATAACATCATCTCATGAAAATGTTTTAGAGAGTTGTAAGATTAGGAAAAAAATTTTAAACAATGATAGAGTTTATTTCTTCTTCTTTCCTCACCCAACGTGATCATGTTGCAATGATATAACACGTTCCATCTGGACCAGCATCTCGCTCTGTACTTGTTTTTGAACTTCAATGCGTATTCTTTCCTCCTGGTTGTTGAGTACTGTGGAGTCTCGTCCTCACCGCTCGAGTGGAGTCTTTAGCCTGCTCTAGTTGAGACAAGTCAGAGAGTTTGCTCAAGGCAGCTTGATAGTGAGCTCGAGCAGATGCAAGTCAGAGAGTTCCCTCGATACCACTCGACATACTGCTCGAGCGGAGGCAAGTCAGTGAGTTCGCTCAAAGAGTTGCTCGACACATGGCTCGAGTAGTTGCAGGAAACAGGTTCGCTCCATGTGGGCTCGATACGCCGCTCGAGCGAACATCGCTATTATTTAGATTTTAGGGTTTTTTTTTCTGTTTCACTATATATATGTTATGTTATGACATATGGTCATACAATGTATGCACATTAGTTTCCCCTACTATTGTATTGTGGTTCCTCAAGTAATAAAATCCTCTGCAACACCTGTGGACTTAGGCAATTTGCCAAACCATGTAAACCTTGTGTCGTGTGTGATTGTTTGATTACTTTTTGTGTTTACTTTTACTTTACAGTCATTGTTTTTTACAACAATTGGTATCAAGAGCTAATGTTTGGATCCGAAGAAAAATGATGGCTGGAGAAGAAGTGAAGGTATCGGGGATCAAGAAGTTCGATTGCACGGATTATGGATACTGGAGGATGCAGATAGAAGACTACCTCTATGGGAAGAGACTCTATCTTCCATTGTTAGGGAAGAAGCCAGACATCGTGACAGTTGCTGATTAGAACCTGTTAGATCGATAGGTTCTAGGGGTTGTTTGCCTAACCCTGTCGAGATCCATTGCACACAACGTCATCAAGGAGAAGACGACTGCGGATCTCATATGGCTTTGTCATGTATGTATGAAAAGCCGTCAGTGAATAACAAGGTACACTTGATGAAAAATTTATTCAATTTGAAGATGGTAGATGGTACGTTAGTTGCACAACATCTAAATGATTTTAATATTACCA
Organism: Juglans microcarpa x Juglans regia; assembly: GCF_004785595.1. NCBI lineage: Eukaryota > Viridiplantae > Streptophyta > Magnoliopsida > Fagales > Juglandaceae > Juglans > Juglans microcarpa x Juglans regia. Next base: position 728,747 of record NC_054608.1, on the reverse strand, counting down.
CAAATCAATTGTCGTATGTTGAAATTGAATTTGATGATGAGATAAAGGTAGTTGGTCCTATTTCATTTAAGATTATATCATCCATATTGCACAAGTTTCGTTACTCTTATACTCTCCATGTCAGTAGAAATTTCAGCAGCACCTCTCCATAGTTCTCTAAGTATACATGGTCGCAGACAGGAATTGTCACCCTGCAAACAATATACCCGAATAACAAACGAGAAAGACACCAAAATTTCCATCCTGAACGTGTAAAGAGTAATAAAAATGTACAATATAAATAATATAATCTCAAACTGTCCACACTGGACAATTGAGAAATTAGCGAACACCTGAGTGTACACTCATTTCCAAACGGGTCTAAGATTATTTATGCAATGTCACACACAGAAGCTATAACATATAACGCATAGCTATAACACATAAGCTATAACAAATAAGTAATGTATATTCATACTAAACTTCTTCGTAAGCCTTAGTAAAAAATCCATTGTTGGTCATTTTTTGAGGTTTCCAAAGAAGTTTAGTATGCTTTGTTCTAAGTAAAGTATGTGGAGTTGGTTATTTGTTATAGTTACAATTTCCACGCATTTTAAATTTATTTGAAATTAAATTAGATATAATTATTTATCAATCTAAGATGTAGATTTAAATTAAATATGTAAGGTGTTTTTAATATATATTTGATTCCAAATATAAATAATATTGTAAATTTAAATAATGTATATTCATACTGTATTGTTTAATATAGTATTAATTAATTATTTGTTTTAATCTTAGTATACATCATTATTCCCCAAGTATCTGTTTTAATCTAAGCATATATTATTACTTACTTATTTGTTTTAATCTTGGTACTTATTATTAATAATCTTAGTATTTTTAATCTTAGTATACATTATTAATTAGTTATAACATATAAGTAATGTAGATTCATACTAAACTTCTTCGAAAACTCAGTAAAGAATCCATTGTGGGGTATTTTCCAATGTTTTCGAAAAAGTTTAGTATGCTTTGTCCTAAGTATAGTATGTGGAGTTAGTAATTTTTTTATTGGTTATTTGTTTTAATCAAAAAATATATTATTCATTACTTATTTGTTTTAATCTTATTTGTTATATATTATTAATTAGTTATTTGTTTTAATCTTAGTATGTTATTCTAATTCAAAATCTAAGAAATTATGTAATCTAATTATTCAAAATCTCTTTATTCAAAAAATTAATTTATGTAATTTAATTATGCATTCTTTACGTGCTCAAGTATTAATTATGTAATTAATTTGAACGTATTTATGGCTCATCTTTTGACAACTAGGAAACGTGGAGGGAAAGAACCCAGGACACTTATCAGATAGGCTGTAGAACTGTTATGGCCTAATGCGAAGTGTTTATCAACAAGTTCGACGAGCTGACATGGGAGGAGAAGAGTCTGAGGTCTGTATTTATTTCAGAGGTGGACCAACATTTGCGCACTGAGAGGGAGGATATACTCCTCTATGGTTTGAGAGTTTTACATGGAGATTTCATCCATGCCTCAAGATGCATCATCTCACAATGTAACTGTGCGCGGTATTCAGTTTGAGATTTCAGCAAATGTCATCGCCGAGTTACTTGAGGTTCGTTGCGTATCTGAGGCATCGACTGCAATGGATGCTCAGGCTGAGGATGCATCAGCTGTAGGCACATTTGCATCATCTACTGGCCTAGTCGAGTTTATGGCCAGATATGTAGACCCGTTGAAGGGTGAGGGAGCTGATAAGTCTAAGGATGACGACCGTGATGAGAATTTATTCATCATCATTGGGAGATACTGCACACCGTTCGATAAGAAGAACATATTCTTCCAGACGTTGCTACTACCATTTTTCTACATGTTGTATCTTATAGTTGTAACAAACATGGGTCATGTGGCACATAAGACCACCTTCAATCGGACTCACATACAGTTCCTCATACGAGTGACATGTGGAGAGCCCATCGACTTGCCACTGCGGATATTTGATGTGACGCCCCGACTCTCACGTATGAAAACACGAGAATCGTGACGTTAGGATGATGACAACATGGGTCACGTATCCCAACGATAAGTGCTCAAGTGTGTGCAATATGCAAAAGTGCACAATAAAAGTCGCAGCAGTTAATTAAAAGTTTGCCAGCTAAGTACCAGAAATTTAAATACAGAGTTACCAAAATAAAAGTAGTATAGAAAGGAGTTATACAGTTATTCCAAAAATATAATACAAAGGGAAAAATACATAACAAGTTGGAAATGAATCTTGATACATGAGAGCAACTCTAGATCACTCCTCCAGTGGAGCCAAAGCCTAAGGCTCGCCGTCCTTATTTGCATCAAAATCTGCGATACCATAAAACGGTACCGTAAGTAAGCAATAATCCAAACAACACATGAGATAAAAATGTATTAATGCAACCAACAAACATGCGTACATGACGAAACACAAATGTGACACCAAAACCTCATTTTTTCCGAAAATTATTTTCCAACACACACCAAAAATCTCATTTGACCATAAACACGCCATGAATAATATTTATCATTTTTCCAGAAAATGACCCAAACATAAACGAAAAATGGTGCTCGTAACTATTAAATCATAAACTGACAATATAATTATTTATCGGACATTGTAGGCGGAAATCACAGGCGGGACTCTATCACCATCCCTACCGCATGCACCATAGGTGGGAATCACAGGCGGGACTCTACCACCATCCCTGCTTACCAACATCCATACCGCATGCACCGTAGGCGGGAATCACAGGCAGGGGACTATACCACCATCCCTACAGTCTCTTTTCCTTTCTCTCAAACTAGTCAATCCAATCATTTCAAACATACTCAAAATCATTTTTCACATGAAAGCCCGGTATTTCAAGTATACATATGAACATGTATGCAATTATGCGAAAATTCAGTTTTCATTTACAAACATGAACATGCATGTAAATGCATTATATATGACGCAACAAAAATATTCAACAACAAGCAAATCACAACATAGTCCAGTCACACAAATAACTCAATCCTCTAATCCAACCGACTCCTTTACTCCTCGGACTCAGTCCGGCACAACCAACTAATTCACAGTAAATATGAGTTAGTACAAAAATACATTTAAATCTTAAAAGTTCTTTGAAAAAATACTTACAGTGCTATAATATAATTTTTGAAGGATCACAGAAGTGTTAGAAGTGATGACACAACAATGTAACAGTGAGAAAATGCACAAGGTCGTGGGTCTCAAAATGCTAGATTTTGAACGGAGACAAACGAAGACTTGAGATTATAAGGGAAGGGCTTATGGATGTTGGTGAAACTAATGATGGTGGTGATTGGTCGTGGATGGTGGCGTAGGCTGCGGTTAAAGTCCAAAAAGCTCAAATAAAAAATGGAGATGGATGGGCTTCACCAGTGACAGATTGGAGCTGAAGTGTGACGCCCCGACTCCCACGTACAAAAGACAAGGGAATCGTGACGTCAGGATGGTGACAACACGGTCACACATCCCAACGAAGTGCCAGTGTGTGTACATGCAACAGTGTACAAATAAAATAACGCAGCGGATAGTCAAATAAGTACCAGAATTTAAATACAAATATTCAACACAATTTATCTTTAAAAAAATATACAGTCATCCCAAATATAATACAAAAGGTAAATACATAAATTGATAAAAACACATAACTCACTAAACAGGAGCAATCCCAGATCACTCCTCCAAGGGAGCCAAGCTAAGGCTCGCCATCATCATCTGCATCAAAATCTGCGATACCATAAAATGGTACCACAGGTAAGTATAAACCAAACAACTCTCGGGATAAAAATACATTAATGCAACCAACAATATAGCAAAATACATTTAGCCATAAAATATCATTTTTTCCCAGAAAAATGATTATTTCCAACACACGCCAAAAATCCCATTTTGGCCCAAAATAACCGTAAAACATTTTCTCATAAAATGATTCACACAAACAATCCATTTATCGGACACTGTAGGCGGGAATCGCAGGCGGGACTCAACCACCATCCCTGCTTACCACCATCCCTATCGCGTGCACCGTAGGCGGGAATCACAGGCGGGACTCTACCACCATCCCTGCTTACCACCATCCCTACAGTTCCTTTACACACAATGAATACTTAACAGCGCATTGTAGGCGGGAATCACAGGCGGGACACAACCACCATCCCTGCTTACCACCATCCCTACAGTCTCTTTTCCTTTTACTCATATGAAAATCCAATTTCCAATAAACACATGAACATGTATGCAATCATGCGAAAATCCAGTTTTCTTTACAAACATGATCATGCATGCAATATGCGATGTACGTGAACAAGTCATAACCAACAACCAACAACCACAATTCATAATGCAAACAAACACACAACTCCGTCCACAATCCATCCGACCCCCGAAACTCCTCGGACTCAGTCCGGCAATACAAACCAATTCACAGATAATATGTGTTAGTGCAAAAATATATTTAAATCACGAAAGTTCTTTAAGGAAAATACTTACAGTGCAATATAATAATTTCCGGAGGATCTCGAAGTTGCAAGTGGTGATTTCTGAGCAACACCACAGTGTAAAATACACTGTGGCCGTGGGTCACAGATACCCACTATTCAACGAGGACAAACGAAGACCCAAAAATGGTAGGGTAGGGCCAAGAGAGGTCGGTGAAGCCAATGGTGGCGGTGGTTTGCCGTGGGTGGCGGCGAAATGGGCGGTAGAAGACCAAAATGCCCAAATCGGAAATGTAGTTGGTGGAGCTTCACCGGTGACGGATCGGAGGTGGGGTTGGGTCCAATGGGTTGCCAAGAGGTCGGGGATGAAGTGGTAGGAAGATGGTGGCCAATGGCGGTGCGACGGCAGCGCAACGGCGGAAAGAGTGCCGCGGCTTCGAAGGGCTACTGGTGTTTAACGGCGGCACGGATGGAGGTGAGGTTGGTGGGGTGAGGTCGCCGGCGGCTGGGGAAGCTAGCGGGCTGGGCGGTGAGGGCCACCGCCGGCTCACGGCGGCGCTGGCGTGAAGGTGGCCCGCGGCTTCGTGGGGGGCGTGTGGGCTACCGGCGGCGAGGTAGGGGCTGAGATTTGGGAGGTGAGGTCGCCGGAGGGAGGGGGAGCTGGTCGGCTGGGCGGTGTCGCGCACGGCGGCGCGACGGCGGCGGGCTGGGGGAGAGGAAGAACGGACGGAGAGAGAGGGAGGGAGAGGGAGTTGCGCGGGAAGGAGAGAAAATAAAGAAGAAAAAGAAAAGAAAGAAAAGAAAAAGGAAGGAAAGAAAAATGGAGGGAAAAGAAATGAGGTCCAATCCTCATAACTTGGGTCACAAAAATGATCCAACGGAGATGATTTTAAAACCACAAGTCAAATAAAATAATTTAAACGTAATGGTAAAGTCAACTTGAAATAATTAAATCCCACGGTAATTAATTTAAATATTAAAAGCAATTTAAATGCATAACAATAAATAAATATTTGGAAAGCACATAAAAATAATTTTCACCAAATTAAAATCATAGAAATAAACTTACTAAAAATCCAACCAATTTTAAAATAAGAGGATAAATTTTTGAACAATAAAAAATAATCCTTCAGTAAAAATACACTGAAATACGGGGTGTTACATGAAGAATGGTGGGTTAGGTAGTTAGGGGATCGAAGGTGAAGTGGTGAAAAGGTGGTGGCCAATGGCGATGCGCGAGTTCAAAGGGTGCCACGACTTGAAGCCGTGTGTGGGGGCTCACGGCGGCGCGAGATGGGCTGAAAACTGAGGGGTGAGGTCGCCGGCCTGTGGGGAGATGGTTGGGAGGGGCGGTGACAGAAATGGGTGGCGCATGGAGGCGCTGTGGAGGACGACGCACGGACGGGGGGGGGGGGGGGGAGAGAGGGAGAGTGTCGCTCGGGAAAAGAGAGAGAGGAGAAAAAGAAAAAAGAAATGAAAGAAAAAAGAAAAGAAGAGAAGAAGAAAAGAAAAAGTGGAAAAAGAAAAAAAGAAAAAGAAAAAGTGAGGAAAAGAAATGAGGTCCAATCCTCACATCTTGAGTCACAAAAATGATCCAACGAAAATGATTTCAAAACAACAAGTTAAATAAAATAATTTAAACGTAGTGATTAAATAAAAATAAATTAATTAAATCAAACAATAAACTAATTTAAAATAAAGAGCAATTTAAATGCATATCACTAATTAATAACAAGAAAGCACATTGAATTAACAATTAAAAATCTTAAAATAATATCATGTAAATTATCTAAAATTTAAAACAAGAAAGCTCATAATCTTAATAAATGCAACAATTACTTAGTCAAAATACATGTAAATACGAGGTATCACATTTGAGATGATTTGTTTCGAGGCGAGCATTATCTCCACTAACAACCTCCCATATGGGATGATCATTACTCGGGTATTACTAGACAAGAGAGTGTCACCTTAAGCGGAGGAGTGGTTGACTGAGCATTGGACAAGGAAGGGGGCATGCTCGGCGTGAATCGGGCCTACACTAGATTTTGTTCCTCCGACCTAGTTTGGGGCAGGTGTTGCTCCCTATAATGAGAGTACTAGTCAGTAGTTGATGGGTACATCTGCAGGGGATGCGCGTTCTGCTTGAGTTGATGCAATGATCTCAGATATTACTTCACATATCAACCGACAAATCGACCAACAGATCGTGCATGTACAGTAGAGTGTCACCGAGGCTGGCCATCATTTAGATATCCTAAACGAAAAGGTCAACACATTTACTGAGGAGCTTCATACATTTGTAAATAACTCGTTCTGTGTGTTTTGCACTTTAATCATATTTTGTATTTATATTTTAATACATTTATTTTTCTATACTTTATGTAATGAACATTATGATTTAATATATCTAGTATTTTTGTATTTCAATTCTCATTTTTTTTTAATTTAAAATTTAAATTTTAATCTTAAAACATTTCACGTTCAAACTTTAATAACTATCATTCAAATATTTGGACGAATAACTTACACGTTCGCACTTAAGTGCATGGGCTTAATATTCAAACGTACATGAACCATTTGAACGTAACAATTTTTATGTTCAAATTTAATCATTCCAAACGACATTGTCTGAGTGATGTTCGAACGAAACATTATTATAGTTCGAATGTATAACCATTTCTCGTCTATCTCTAGTGAAACTGTAACAAAAAATAAATTTTTGTTACAGTTTCAAGATTGTCACAAACTCAAAATCGTGACACAAACTCAATTGTGTTGTAGTACTATACGGACGTACTGTACGTAGTAAGAACTCAAAGTTAATTGGGTTTTACAAGGACTTCCTTGAATATCGAACGACCCAATATTTCATTTTGAAGACGTTTACATCTAGATCTGCATAAGTTATTTTCCTAATAATATTGCTCGGAATATTACTACTTTACTGTATAATGTCTAAGCCTTGCGCTAGCTAATTAAACACACATGCATGGACCTTCTTAATTTGTATAATACGCCTCCTTTGGTTACAAGATGAAATGAAATAAAAGTTAAAAGTTAAATAAAATATTGTTAGAATATAATTATTTTTTAATATTATTTTTATTTTTGATTTTGAAAAAGTTGAATTATTTGTTATATATATTTTGTATGTGAGTTCGAGAAAATTGTAATAATTAAATGAGATGAGATGAGATAAAATGTCTACATAACCAAACGAATTCATGATCTTGTACTAATTAATATTCTTAATCCTAGAACTTCTCTTTGATCTTCGTGTGGATGGAAGACGAATAATTAAGTTAATTGGAGATTTTGTTCTCTGATGGCTACGTCTTCCAAACTAGACTGGTCTTTTAATTTATAAAAATTCTTTTAAATTAATTAGATGGTCCCCTTTAATTAACTTATAAAAGCCATCAAAATGAGAAATGTAAAAATCTAATAAGTTGACGTATAAGGCTGAAACATAAAAAACATAATGATTCTTGACTAGTAATATATATATATATATATATATATATATATATTTATATTATCACCAAAATTTTCTGCCAATAAATCAAATACCTTTTTTTTGAGCTGAATAAATCAAATACCTAGCTAGCTAGCTAGCTATTTGGTTTATTGATATGATGCATCAAGTCAAGCATTATACCTATTTTTGAAGAGCAAAGGTATCTTGACAAAGTAGATCAATTTCCGAGGGCCAAAACCATGGTCGAATATATATATATATATTATAAGAAAATTGATTATTTGTGATTAGTTATTTCATACAAAAATGACTATTTCTACTAAACTAAATTTATTTACATCATAAATAGTCATTATTATCACAAATAATCCATCACAAATACTATTTTTTTTGTAACATGATCATGATCATGAGCTGAGGCCAGCCTGGTGCATATATATATATATATATATATATATATGTATCAGTATATAAAATACTCCACTGCCAAAAAATTCTTAATTTGATGGAGAATAAAGCAAGTCGAAACTGATAACATCCATCCCTTTGGGTTAAGACTGATAAACGAAGTTTAATTCCTATTTAAAGTGGCAATTTGTTTTCCTAAACAGCTTTCGATCGATCAGCATTCAAATTCCCACATTGAAATTAAAAGAAATAAAAAGATCATAGAGAAATATCTTAATTGGTTGGTGTGAAATATTTTAATAGTGACTTAATTAATTAGTACTCCACCGTTGAAATGAAAACTCATTTAAAATAGGAAAAATTTAATTGTAATTAATACGCGCATCCATTCAATATGATTGGTTAGAAAATATATTTTATTGAAAACATTGCTAATTTGAATTTAGAAAATAAAGGTAACAACTTTAGTACTTAGATTGGTATGCAAACTTGCTTGTACATAGTAAAACTCTTAAAAATATCTCACACGTCAATTAATATAAAATTAAAGATAAAAAAAATTGAAGATAAATAATATATAATGTTTTTAAAAATAATTATATATATTCTAATATTACGAAAAAAATAAATAAAAAATAATAGTTGGAAGCTGGAATCTTTTCATGTAAATATAGATATATATATATATAAAAAGAATTCTAAGTCATTATTCACTTTTACATTTCATATTTATATTTTTTTTATAAAATATGGAGTAGTAAATAATACCTGATAGAAAAAAGAATTCTTTTATATATAATACTTTTATTTGTTTGGGAAATGCTTGAGCACAATATAATGTAACCTTTTGAACTCTAAGCATATAGTACTCTCCATTAAAATGGACTCTTTTATGACGTCGACGCACCATGAAGGGCCAATACCATTTATCCTTTTTATGCATGAGTATGTTTAATTTGCTAGTCTTTGTCACACTTGGAACATCACAGTACTACTAGTACTTCATGTATTAGCTAGCTAGCTTAGATGCCTTGTATAGAGCCTATATATATATATATTTATATATATTGACTTAAATAGTATAAGAGGATGATGTAATTATATTAATGGGCAAATATCTTTCGCATGCACAGGCTAGCTAGCAAACATTGCACATGCCAAAGGCCTGCAAAGCGTAAATCAAAGGCATCTAGCTAGAAGGCATAAATAAAGTTGGTCCCTATTTTTCTTCGGGAGGAAGTTATAATTAAAGACAAAATTAAAGCATTAACTTTCCAGAAATATTGGTGCAATATTGAAAATAATTTTATTTCCAGTTTAATTTGTACGAACATAAGCACATGATGGGGGGAGAGAGAGAGAGAGAGAGAGAGAGAGACAGATCATCGACTAATTAGGAAGGCTTTGATATGAGCCAGCATTTCATGGGTTCGGGTTTGCGAGAGCTGGCTCCTGCTCAGAACCTGAAATGCATGCCCTACACCTTTAAACACCACGTATTCAGCCCTTTTACCTGCTCTGACCAAAGCCGTACAAAACTCCAAGTTTCTATCTTTCAATATATCCATCTCTGATATGCACACCATCGTAGGCATCAGCCTTACATCCTCCAATTTTGTCGACAAAGGGTTACACCACGGATGGTCGCGGTTCGCCCCAGCTGGCAAAGCCAACCGCCAATATGTATCGGAAGATGATAAGCTCAGCGCCGAGCGCGGCGGCTGAACCATGTAGCTCTCTGAGTGTGTCCGAGCATCTCCTCCAAAAAATGGCTGTATTAAAATGGTACCCTTTAGACCCAATGGCTTTAAAGTCATTGCTTCGATTGAGTTGTTGGAACCAAGCCTCGAGGCCACATTGTAGGCTATATTGGCACCGGCGCTGTCACCAGCAAGGAAGATTTTAGAGAAATCACAAAGCCTAGACCACCAATATTGATCGCTGGACCCACGTAGAGATTGTCGTTTCAGCCATATCAGAGCCTTTAATCCGTCCTCATAAGCGGCTGGAAGAGGATTTTCCGGCGCCAAACGATAATTTACCGACATGATTTGGCAACCGGCTTTGGCTGATAACCTTGCCAAAAACTCATGGTAACAACTCCAAGCAGCTGAGCCAACACAAAACCCTCCTCCATGGAAGTAGACAAGTAAAGGGAGCTTCCCATGGCTGCAGATAGACGGGACATAAAAACGAGCCCAGATGTTGGTGAACTTGTCAATTACTATGTCACGAGAAGTCACTCCAAGCTCCAAAGACAATGGCGCGGCTGTGACAAATGGAACAATCTGAGGTCTTTCCACCTGTCCATCTCTGTATACTTTTATAAGCCCTTCAATTTCCTCAACAACAGCACCGTGATGGTGAGGGTCTTTGCCATTGATATGTTGTAGTCGTAGACTTGGATCTAGACTAATGGCGGCCATTCTTTTTTGTCTCCTAAACTGCAGCTAGCGAATTAAGGAAGATGATCAGCTCGATCGTAAATAATTGGAATGTGTTTTTGAGGCCAGTTACATGAAAAATGTGCAAGCCTTTGGAATTCCTTATATAGGACATGAAAAGATAAGGCCAGAGTTTGGGATACCAAAGGGTAAAGAAAGAATCTACCTATCTTGTGCTGCCAAGTGGGCAACTGGGACTTCACTATGCCCCCCTTCACGTGGCTTCAGAAGTGTTGGGGAGGGTGGCCCCCAAAAACTTCGGCCTGCATTTTCAGAATTCAAAGACTACTTCAGAGTTCAGACACATCCCATGTTGGGAATGCATCACTTTATTAAAAACAAAAAAAAAAAAGTAGATGTTTTCATTTTTATTATTTGGTTATTGGAAAAGTAATGTGGAATTAATGTCTTGGTCGTCGTAGAGGTGGGTGGTTGGGGCCAACCCCAATAATTAAGTCTAAATGTGTTTTTTCATGCCAAGTTACATGCATAATATATATTTGGCGACATTCATTTGACGATGACATTATCGAGATTCATGATAGTTACAGTAACACTGCAATTACCACTAACATGCATGCTCACCCCCCACTAACTCTGATCCCTTATAAATAAATTACATACATAAGAATTATAGTTATATATATATATATATATAGTACTTTGAAAATATATAAGATATATATAATTTTCATCATTTCATTTGTCAATTTAATTTCCCTTAAAAACACAATGATTAATATAATATTTCATGTTTCCAATTAGATGTTTTCTAGTACTAATGCAAATAATTAATGCATGACATGGTGGTCATGATATTTTTGCTATTAATAAGGATGATTTTTTTTATTTGAAATTCATTGTATTCTAGCTAGCTAGCTATTTGGTACAAGAATTAGAGCTATATATTCATGGGTTTAACCAATATATATATATATATATGTACACATAATAAACTTGTTTATTTGTAATAAGTTATTTTTAGCGAAAATAATTACTTCATGTTAAAATAAGTCTGTTTTTATCGTAAATAGTTGTTATCATCGCAAATAATCCGTCACAAATATTTTTTTTTCTTTTTTTCTTTTTATAATTTCCTACAAACACAATTACATAATTTAACATATTTTACACTACATATAATTATATGTTTATGCTATTATATATCTATTTTAAATAAGATGGAGAGGATATATATGATCATGATCTTAGTTCTAGTACTACTAGTTTCAGTACGAGTACCATCGATCGATCACCATCACCGCAAATCACTGTCACCACTCTTGAAAAAGTGGAAGAAGAATCCAATTAATTAGTGCTTATTTAACAGAATAATTCTAAAGTAGCTTAACTAAGAATTATGATTCGTAAGGCCAGAATTGTACCGACACAAATTTAAGGGTTCTAATCATGAACTGTTGGCTCTGAACAACACAAATTCAAGGGCTCTAATTCCTTGTTGGCTCTGACCAACTCAAATTTGAGGGCTGAAGATGCATGCTGCATGTAGTATAATATGAAAGCATCAATTACCATATAGATATATATAATGGGTTGCAGGCCGCAGCTTAAATATTCTTTGTCCATTTAAAATGGGTAGCTAGTGGCATGACAATGTTGACCATTTTACCAAACAATGCCATGTTGTGTTGTGGTGTGAAGTCAAAACAGCGCACACACAGATGTAGAGAAGTAGTAACTTTTAGGCTGCCTCCCAATAACATCTTTTCGAATGAGCTTGTGGGACATTATCTGCATATATAAAGTTAAAGGTATTCCCGATTTTTCTTCCACCAATATGAGAATTGGGAGCCTAGCTAGCTTCCGCGCTAGTTGCCCAGTTACTTTCGCAAAAACTATTTGTGCTAGCTTTTTCAGAAGAAGAGGCCCCTCCCTACTTCCGGGACGTCCACGGAACATGCTTCCCGGTGGACACCTAGCTATTTCAGATATATATTAAAAGGCTGAAAAGCTAGCATTCCTATATATATCAGACTTGTTGGTCGAAAGACTTTGGCTTGTCAATGCCCCAATCAATTTGCATTCATGCATATGGAGGTTGTCCTTACACATAATTGGGTACTGTGACTTGATTCTAATCAAATCACTGAGTACTTCTTCTCTTCTTCTCTCTCTCTTTCTCTCCATGTATGTCAGCCTTGGAATTACGTATTACTCTTTCATCTGGTCAACGTACGTACGTACGCACGCGTGTCATACATAGTAAGTCGAATTGGCCTCTTGAACCACCTTAGAGAATTTATATAAACAGGTACGTTCAGCCTGCATGATTTTGTTTTGGGAGTGTGGGAATTTATACTAGTGATAATGAATGGTGCATTAATGCACATGAAGAAGATCAGTCGATCTAGAGTACTAGTGTCATACTCGACTAATGTTCTCAACATATATATAAATATATATACATACACTATGTTAATTAATTCACCAGATATCCCCAAGAATATATGAAGTTAAGAAAGAGTGAGATTAATCATCTAGAGTATAACTTGCGGAAATATGTTCTAGCTCTAGGCCGATTTCGTGCAAGTCATCATGAAACACATTTCAACTTAACTTTTTTTGGCGGTGTGAATTAGGACAATTGTTGAAAAATATTAAGGTTGTGTTTGAATGTTAAAATAAGTTGAGATGATAAAATATTGTTAGAATATTATTTTTTAATATTATTATTATTTTAAGATTTAAAAAAATTAAATTATTTATTATATTTTATATTAAAATTTAAAAAAAATTATAATCATAAATTAAAATAAATTGAGAAAAATTATATATCCAAACTAAGCCTTACAGATAAAGGACATGTATAGTGAGAATTTTCCAATTTTTTCGCTTTTACCATGCATGCAGTAAAAAGCTTGTCGAGTCTGTCATGCAATTGTCGAGGATCATGCTGATATTGTAATCATAAAGCTGTCTTCTAAGTAAGAGTCATCATGATTCATGATCACCAGCATCTCCTAATTAATGTTCTTGTCTTTGTAGGCAGTTGGGAAAGGGGAAAAAAAAAAAAAAAACAAAGAACAACCAAAATAGAAATCATGTCTAACGTCAACTGTTTAGCTTATTGATCGTACAGATTCTTCATGGGTAGACAGCTAATTAGATTGTTCAAATCAGTCTGATGTTTCGTTTAGTTAATTGAATTGTTTGTTATATTTTATATTAAAATTTAAAAAGATTATAATAATAAGTTAAAATAAATTAAGATGAGTTAAATAATTAAATCTCAAAATAATAATAATATTAAAAAATAATATTCTAACAATATTTTATCATCTCAACTCAATTCAACTCAATTCAGTTCAACATCTAAATGCAACCTAATTCTACCATTACATAATTGACAATTAGTCTTGGTTTTTGTTTCCATTTCAAGATTCACAGTGAAGAATATATAGATTTAGTTCCTATTGTTATTGATGTCGTATTTCGTAGGCTTGGACAGCTCTACATAGATAGTGTACAGACTATCACCTGCACAGTGGAGAAGGGGACCTCGGGATTCGTTATACCTCCGATGCTTAAGTCAATTTTGATGTAGGAGATGAAGAGAAAATAATAATAAAGATGAGTGTAGATGTTAACCTTCTTGTCGGTTGTAGAAATCATTTATTTATACCTGCTGACCTGGTCTCCATGGTAGTGGAGTGTTGCTTTGTAGGAGATCGGGTGTTCATGCTGCCTACTCATCGAGCTATAAGGCACTCAGGCTTGATGTGAGCGTTCCGAGCTCATGCTGCATTGAATGTGACACGCTTTTATCTTTTGAGTTTCCCTTATCTCATTAATGTAGCGTGCCTTCCTCTATAAGCTTCATTTTCTTGCATTGAATGCGGCGAGCCTTCTTCCTTAAGTGTCTTTTGTCCCATTAATGTGTAGTGTGAATTATCCCGAATTGTCCTGGATATTCCTGGATTGCATTGAATGTAACATCCCTTCTTCCTTAAGTCTTTCTCCCTGGACTTCTTATGTGTGCATGGCTTGGCTCGAGCTCCAAGCCCCGGATCCAACCCAATCCTTCCTAACCCGTTCGGCCTTACCCAGGCCTCCCGACTGGGTTTTGACTTGGGCCTTTCTCCTGGTGAGGCCCAAAGGAATTACTCCCTTTACAATTGTAATATCTCATTTAAACATATATAAAATCTGTACAATCTCAGTAATGAAAAGCTAAGCTTCTTTACTATAATTCACTTATTGTGTGAAACTCCTCGTAATAAAATATTAGAGTAGAAGTTCTAAGTTCAAATCGTAACTCTACATTCTATTCAATTTAATAAAATATTCTACGTATTGGGGCTCACTTATTGAGAAGAGTCTGGACCACATTTGAGGTGGAGTATTAAGACAAAATATAAATGGTTAAATCTACATTTTCGCATTAACTTAAACTTTTGGGACACGTGAGGGGGAGGGGGAGTTTCAAACCAAGAAGTGTATATTTCTTGGTTACAACTCTGATCACCATGGTTATCGTTGCCTTGACCCCACTTTCAATCATTTATTTTTCTCTAGAAATGTCGTATTTGATGAGCAGAATTTTCCACCAAAGGATAAGACTCATTCTCCCTCAATGACTTCCAAGGACTCTTCCACAGGTATTATTTCTTCTCCCTCTCATATCTCTTATTCCTTTTTTCCTCTTAGCCTCTCTTCTTTTTCTCGCCTTATACCATCATCCAATTCACCATCATCCCCACTCTAACTTCTACTCAGAACCATACTACTCCTAATATTCTCCCCCTACATCAGTCCCTACCTCACCTACTACTTCACCCCCAATACCATTACCCCTACAATCCACTCACACAATGATTACTCGAGCCAAAACAGAATCCTAAAAATCCAAAATCTTCTATGACTATCGTCTATTCTACTCCCATCTCCTTAAAGCCTTCCACACTACCATCCTCCTTAAAAAACCTACTTCTTTTTTCCAAGCTACTAAATGTGAGGAATGGATGGCTATCATGATTGCTAAGTTCAATGTTCTTTGAGCCTTTGTTGTTAAATCTAGGGGTGTAACTGGTTCGGTTCGGTCTGGTTATAGACATATTTTAGAATCAAACCAGTATACACCGATTTTGAGGTTTGAAGAATCGATATCGTACCGGTTACACTCCTAAACCGGTACTTCTAATTTTATTGGTTTCGGTTTTATTTTTTCGGTATATTATATATATAATATCTATAATATAGTATATATATATATTATAGTATATAATAATATAGTGATAATATATAGTTATTTATATATAGTGGATTACTAATAGTATTAGTATTAGTATTAGTATTAGTATTAGTGTGTGTGTATATATATATATATATTTATATAATAGTATCATATAGTGATACAATATTTGATTATATATGTTAGTGATAATATGATGGATACATACACTTTTTATATGAGTGTATATGATCAAATGTATAGAAATGTTTATATAAAAAATAATATGTATTATAATTTATTATGACATAAAATGTATTTATCCTTCATATATATATAGTTTATATTAATTACATATGATCAAATGTTCTTGTTTAAGATTAAATTTTATGTTATATTAATTTTATGTTATTACATTATTATTATATATGAATAATAGGATTTTAAAGTTTAATGTTATATTAAAAATTTAGCATATAATATAAAACTATTTTATATATAATTATATATAAAAATTATAAAAATCATATATAATATCAAAAATCATATCAAAAATTTATATATATACATATGAATTGGTCCGGTCCGGTGTTAGAAAAAGGAAAACCGGAACTAGACTGATTTCAATCGGTTTTGAGAAAAATGGAACAGTATCAGACCAAATTGGTTCACCAGTTTTGAGAAAAATGGTTCGGTTCACTAGTTTCGTGAAAAATGGTCCGAGTCACCGGTTTTTTTTTTTGGCCCCTAGTTAAATCCCCTTAAAGTCTTTCACTCTTGATTCAACTTTTTCAAAAAGACTTTCATGCTGTCAAAGAATTGTGCAACTTGGCATTCTTTCCTGGAGTACAAGCTTCCAAGGATCTCAATGGAATTCATCTTAGTCGGTTGAAGTATATCTTAGATATACTGCAGTACTGAGCTCATATGGTTGAAGCCAAGTTTAACACCCGGCCCATCACGAAGTTTATGAGCAATTTTGTTTTATTTGTGGATGAAAAGGCCATTTGAGTTTTAACGAGTAACTTTAGAGTAAGTTACGAGCCCAAAAATTTATTTGGCAGAATATGGATTTCTTTGGGCCCAATGTTTGGATAAAAACCCAAATAATATTTACAGACCAAGGGGCCGAATTAATTAGAATTCTCCTAAAAGTCTGAAGATATTATCAGACAATGGATTTATTTTGGAGAGGATTAAGGCCTAAGCCCAGGATAGTATCCAATTTTTTTTAAGCACACTAGGGTTTCCGTTTTTTTAGGTCCCCTTAGGTTGGAATCCATTAAACCCACTGCCTTCTATGTATTTTAAAACCCATGCATGAAATTTCTTTCCTCGTCAAATTTAGGTTTCTTGGTTTCACAGCAGCTCCACGTCGCACGTCTTCCCCACGGCAGACCATGACTATTGGTTTTCACTTGCTCCCCAACCCCACGAAGACCCACGCCAAAGCACCTAGTGCGTCCTCGCCTAGCAAGCAACAGTAGCTCCCCCTCTTCAACAGGGAAACCGCCCAAACTGCAAGCTACCATCAACCACACTGGCGCCCAAAGTCACCTTCAGCCCCACCATCGTAAAGCCCTACATACACCACGCAATGTCACTTTGTAGCACATGTAGCACTCGCCACCAGCGGCTGTTTAGCAACCTAAACGAGCGACCATCGAAAGCCACAACCAGCCCTGTTTCATGCCAACCTGGTATGTTCAAGACATCCAAAACAAACAAAGACTGCACCTTTCAGCCATCGTCGTTGCCGTCCCTGCAGCACCACTGTGATAGCCCACTGCTCTACCATCGAATCCATCTGTTAAGAGAACCACCAGGTCATCCTCAAGCCAGCAGATAAACCAACCGTTGTCCTCTGTTTCTCCTCCCAAAAACAGGGCAACACCACAAACTCGGTTGAGCCACTGTACGACGGAATAAATTATCGGGCTAGCCACATAATCCACTGGTCTTCACCTTCCCGTCAGTCTCGAGCCGGTTCTGCCTTGTCCCTCACGGTGAGCCATCGCCGAACGTTCCACTACTTCTCCGCCTCTCTCTCTCTGCCTCTCTAGCTCTCGCCGCCCAGCGTGGCAGCCTCGTCGCAGTACGCCCTCCTCTGCACTCCAGCCGCGCCACCACAGTTCCTCCAACCTAGCCCGTCGCACCTTGCCCCTCCACGCATATCTCGGTTTCAGTTGTAAGTCCACGCCGCCGCACTTCAATTCATCTATTTCTCATGTTTGCTAACTTAAAGAGTTATATATATATATATATATATATATATATATATATATATATTGAGTAATTCTGTAACCTATTAGAATAGGAATTATTACTGTTATGCCATTTATCATGTTTTCAAATGATAAGGTATTACAGAAGCAATTGCATAGTTGGTCTTCTAAATAGATAAAATTACAGTATTACCTTTGAGTTACAAGTTGCATTATTGTCTTTAAAACTTGTAATATGTATTTGTAAACTCTAAGTTTTCCATTTTTACGGAAATTATTTTGGTAGGTTAAATTTATTTTAAGTAAAGTTTTCTTTCAAAGGTAAGTGATAATGTTGTAATTTTATTATCTTCTAGTTTATTAAATAATTATTGTTGTATAACTTAAAAAGGAATTTTGGTATAATTATGTTATTTAGTATTAAATTTGATAATTTGATTTTTCAATAATAGGTCAGTTAGAATTTAATACTTTAGTCAAATATTAAATTTAGGATATTTTTAGGGTTTTGTGGAATTTAAATTTTTAGGAAAATAGGTTACTTAGCATTTCAGTTGTAAGTATTGAAAAATTGTGTTAATCTCGGATATTTATAGGAGTACGTGACTATTTTTATAGGTGACGATTGATTTTCGTTCAATACTGCTATGGAGAAATTCTGAAAAGTTAAGAAATCCAGGTAAGCAGGACTCCTATGCTAGGTTTTATACGAGTTAATAAGACTGAGGTTGACTTTATGAAAACTTGCATATTTTGTGATGAAATGAAGACTTGGGAAAACAAAACCAACCTCGGTCGCTTATTTTCATTACTTATGAAATCTGTGTGGAAAAGGAAAAATATTTTCTGACATGCATTGTATAGACATGAGCTAAATTTTGTTATGATGTCTCTGAAATCTGAAAAGAGCAATATTTGATAACTCTGAAAAATTGTGCATTTATTTAGAAAGATACTTCGACTTTTGTTTTCATTATGTAAGAATGACCTGGTTATGTTTTGGTACTATCTGTTTTGATATGACATCTGAAAACTTTTGGCATGGTGTACTGATTTTGTATCCGACTCTGTCTCTACTCTGCTCTGCTATGCTCTGCTCTGTTTGGGTTGGTACCAACTTCTCTGTCTCTGAGTGCACCTACTTTGGAAACAAAGTGGTTTTATTGTGGTCTTTCCTGTGTGCACACTCGGGGCTCTGAGAAGAATAAAGGAAAGATTTCACCTCTGTCTCTGCCCGATTTGGCCACCGGGGTTAGCACAACCCTACCACGGGGCTGAAACATGGTCTCTGCTCTGTGAGATGCTCTGTTTTGATGTGATGATGATGCTCAGGTTATGTTATGCCAAAGTACTCTGGGTTTTACTTATCTTAAAACCATCGCTTTGTTACTTTTGAAAACATATTTTGTTCTGCTTAATAACTCGGTAAAATATTTTATACTGCATACTGTACTTTGTAAATGCTCATATTTGCACACTAGCATATGTCCTATGCTTACTGAGTTGTTGATAACTCACCCCTTATCTCCAAATATTTTTAAGATGATTTTGAATAGTTTAGCTAAGGATCAGGATTATGGAGCATCGATGAGATGATTATTTAAACATAACGAATTACTCATAGAAGATTTATGAGAATTGACAGATTTTATTAAGAGATTTTAAGTATTCTGATGACTTTAAATTTTGGAGTCTTTAAATACATTGATGAATTGTGAGTTTTAAATTACAGGAGGTAACTCTTCGATTCCTGCAGGACCGGGGAGTTACACCAAGCCTTGTTTTTCGCTTGTTGTGTCTAGCACCAAACCGTCTTAGCATGATGGTGATTCCCTTCTTGATGGAACTGAATACAGAAAAATTGTAGGTGCCTAGCTTACAATATTTCACCTTAACAAGACTGGACATTGCTTATGATGTAAATAAGTTTTTCCAGTTTCTTTATTCTCCTGCAACCTCTCATTGGACTACTACCAAAAAGGTGCTAAGATATCTTAAGGGCTCCATTACTCACGGTCTTTAATTTTCTCGTGGCTCTCTTATACTGTTGGGCAGGTTATGTTGATGACTGTAAGTCCACTGTTGGTTTTGGTGTCTATCTTGATCCGTGGCTCATTTCATGGTGTACTAAAAAGAAAAGAGCTGTATCTTGTAGCAACAGTTACAGTTGAACTCCATTGGTTAAGGATGCTTCTTTTTGAGTTAAAATCTCACTTTCTTCACCCCGACTGTATGGTACTGTGACAATCTTGGCACTATAGCTTTAACTTTCAATCCCATATTACTATATATATTTGGGAGAATGTGTTAAATAAAGATCTTCAAATCAAATACATTCCTACATCTTATGAGTGTGCAGACAAGTTCACCAAGGGCCTTACCTCTACCTATTTCATTCTCCTTAGATACAAGCTAATTCTTTGAACTCTCCCCATTAGTTTGCAGGGGACTGTTAAGCATATTGATTGCACATATTTCTCGGGTGAAGACAGCTCATTAGATTACTCAAATCACTCTGATTCTACTGTTCTATAATCAACAAATGATCTTGCTTTTTGTTTCCATTCCAAGATTCATTGTCAAGAACATATAGATTTAGTTACTACTGTAATATTTCACACAAACATGTATATAATTTGCACAATCTCAGTAATGAAAGCCTAATTAAGCTTCTTTATTGTAATTCACTTCTCTTGTGAAACTCATACAACAATGACAATATAGTCATCCCACGTGAAAGTGTGGAATGCTACAAAAATGAAGGAAATGAACCATACGTGTCTCATTTGCCAAAAGAATGACCTCACAATTGCATACATCATTACAATAATTGCAGAGTTCAGAGGACCAAGGTCCCTGAAAGTGTAAGTTTAACTCATAGGCGACAACAGATCTTGCAGAATTTGTTTGTTTGGTTGCATTGTAGACGTTCCTTTACTAGGCATCAGGGGGCATTTGGAAATCTGAAGAAAGTGGATGAAGAGGCGGAAGCGCTGATGGTTCCTCCTCCATGTCATTCATACTTGAATAATGTAATGATGCATTGAACTTTGGGGCCCAATAAACAGGTTTTGAAGTCACTCTTTTTTTCTTTTCTTTTTTTTTTTTGGCTTTCGGAGGAAAGTGAAAGAGTGCATGCCATGAAACTAACGTGCCTCCTCATTCAAGAGCGGTTGGGCAAATCGTCAATATATAGGATTACAAGGATTTTCATTTCGGTTGAACATTGTGTCAAAGATCCATTTGTGGACTAAGCTTAATTCTATCTCATTCTTTTTTGAAGTGCCAAAATCAATTATTAGCAAGACATGTCATCACACACACTGCGGTAATATTATGGAAAACGAAAATTATAAAATTGACAATTCCTTAAATCCTCGCTAGACCTTCGTGAGGCCTTCAATCAACCAAAAATTACATTGCTACACGCATAAAGACTCTCGATCGGGCAAACATGCAACTCATACACCATTTTTTCACTTCGTCTTCAAGTCATGACGTTGTTGACACTAAGGTGGTTCCTTAGTGTGTTCCTATCCATTAATGTGATTTTAGAACGTTTCTGCTTATTAATGAATCTTTGTAGCTTGATTTCAAAAGCAAAATAAGTTTAAAAAAAAATGTGCAACACATTAAGTTTCTACTTAATATTGAAGAACCACGAAGAAAAAACAAAAAGGAGATTGGGTGGTTTGCATTTTATTAAACTACAAGAAAAACAAGCATTTGTGACGGATTATTTGTGATGATAACGACTATATACGATAAAAATAAACTCATTTTGACATAAAATAATCATTTTCGCTGAAAATGACTGGTCATAAAAAAAAATTAATTTTCTTGTAGTGTTAAAATCAAGAAAGCATTCCATTAATACAAAAAATCTTGCAGAACTTTCCTCCATTTAACGGCTTTAAACTTTTACTCGCTCGAATATATAATGTGATTAAAGATCTCAATGAGCCAAGAGCAGATATGCATACCTATGATCAATTGCTGCACTTGAAGATGAATTTCTTGGTCCAATCCACATGATCATTCTCCATCTTCGAGGACCCATGCAAAGCTATATTAGGGGGCTCCTAATGGACCTCATACATAGCCAATTAATCATCTGAGAAGCATTTGCGAAGTTCTAAAGTAGGATTCGTTGAATGTCATTCTCTAGGGCGTGCTAACCATAATGAACTGAGTGCCCGGAGTTTTGAGACGTAATCGCTGATGACAAGAAGTGTACGGGCTACTGGGCGAGTCATCAAAATTTGATGCATTTGTTGTAGCGTTTGCTGCCTCAAAAGGCTAGCCTAGCAAGCAATAGAATACAAGAGTTATAGTTACAATTTCCTATTGTCCTAGCATAGATGAATCTGCTTTTGAACATCAACACGCGTGCGCGCACACACACAAAGCAACGAAAACAAGTTCATCTAATTCTAAGCATTATGTGCGAGGTTAATTTATTACTTGGTGTTGGAATATAGAAAATCATATAGAGAAATTAGAGTTAAAATCTCTAGAAGCCAAACAGAGAGCTTCATATGTAAATTGTAAATAAACAGATAAGTTAGTTAAGTCTGTTACAGATTTACTTGGGTAAATGAAGTGTATAAATAGACCCTTTGTACAGTCTTTTATCTTCACGAATGTAATGAGAATTATACAAGTCTCCATTCATACAATCATCTGTTTTCAAGCTTTACTTATTATAGAAATTTACAATTGGTGAAGAAAATTCTCTAGTGTTGCAAGCTTGCCCATGGCAATTGCCATTTGTCCCATCTAGTAAGCTACATTTCCAGAACCACTAGGGCCCAAAGATGTAGAAGAAAGTGTCTCTACTAGAGATTATTGCAAAGCTTCCATCCCTTGAGATAAGGCATCTTTAGTCTATTAGGACAATTGCTGCAAATTACATATGCTCATCCACTACTGTTGATTTGTCAAAGGTTTAAGGTGGTTCCCAATTATCTGAACCTTCAAAATGTTAGTCTCTCTCTGACCAGGGAAGTAATGTCAATTTCATCGTAATGCACCATCACACCATCAACAATAAGTAGCAATTCATTGTCACCCCCATAAGAGAGAGGGCCGATCTTAGATCATTTATCAGTCGTTGATGCTCATTGATCCATGCAGCATGCATATTCAATGTCAAACGGCAAGGCTCCTGGAGATACAATTAGTTACAAGAAATCATCATTAAAGCATACTATTTTAGTTTCAAAAACAATCATTGAGCTATAAGGTCAAAAACTCAATCTTTCAAGATCATTTAATAGCAGTACATAATACTAATAATGGCTTCCTCACCCTTCCAATTTTAAATACAATGAGCAAAGATCAATGAATAACATTTAGGTATGTAATGATAGAAATGATATTTATCGCATATCGGTGTGGTACACATGCAACAACTTTTCAGAAGAGGGAAACATCTAAAAATATTTTGTATCAGTCCACATAAATATACCTATACCCAAAATCCCTTCCCATTCCCAGTCATTGAATGACTATGATCTCTTGAAAATCCATTTGCAATAAACATACCTTGTATTGATATCAAACTCGAGAGAAAATGAGTTTAGTTTCTCCTCAACCCACCCCCCAACCTCCTCAAAATGAATTTCAATGGAATAAGAGTTAACTTGTAGCACCTGTTGGCATGCCCTCTAGAGCTTTTGCTCTAGCTGCTTGAGCCTGAGTCAATTGTTCTCCCGCTATTGGACATATGCCTATCTAGAAACAAAACCTATAAACGATCAAGTACGTTTCATTCATTAAAATAATTAAGTTTCGGACAACACCTAGGACACTGAATAATCATGACTTAAAAAAGACCTCTGAAGCGTAATTAAAAACACTATTTAATCCAATATATAGAAGATCATAAAAAACTAGCATGGCAATATTACTTTCGTTCTTAACCAACTCTTCCTTGGCAGCTTCTCGATTTTGAGCCAGCCTTCTAAGTGTCTGCAAAAGTGTGAACCCAAAAAATTTACCTTCCAGCACAAAACTTGATAACTATCAGTCTACCATGCAACATCATGATGGTAACCTTTTGGCCATCAGCTTTTGTCTTGGATTGATCCATGGAATCTATTGCCACAAGGGCTCCGTTTTGTGCTGGTACAAAAGGGGCTACAAAACAAAAAATAGTGAGAGAAAAGTTTGCTTCAAGGCGTATTACGAATGTCGCTTTCCTTAAGACAATATTCGCCCCCACAATAACGGTATGCACATGAGTTACAAGCGAATTTGCTTCCAAGATACAATGAAGCTTAGAAAAAGTCTGTTTGTCTAACTGCGTTATGTACACACGAAATTAGACCCTGAATACCTTTAGATTTTGCTATTCAACCAAGAGATTAGAAATCTGTTCTCTACAAAATGAACAGATCCTAATAACAAGTTTTGAAGAAATGACAACTTTTGAGAGAGAGAGAATTTCAAAAATTGCCTTCTTTCCGTTCTGTAATCTTTGTTGAATTCGTAGGCCAATGAGTCTATTTATAGATAACCAAAGAATGTGAATGAAAAGTTATAACTTTTCATTTTTCTGTAATCTGATCAAAATAGGTATGTATATTATGCCTGTGACCAAGTGACATAATTGTTGGACCTAGTCCAACAGTCATGTTGCTTCCCACCATTTGGTTTGCCCAGGTTCAAGTCCTAAGCAGTGCGACTTTTTGCATTTTTATTTGCAAGCACTTGTGTGCCAAACGCTGCACACACATGGGCAAGCGCGCTACTGCGCCTTGGGTTGACTGGGTTGTGCGCCCTTGTGCTGGCTGGGCCGCACACACCCAGGCCCGTGGTAGGGGCCCATCCTTTGTATAAATAATTAAAACTCCTTTTTGATAGAGGTGTGGTTCGAATCTCTACCTTCAAGGTAGATAGTGTTAGTCAATACCACTGAGCCACTTGACAACTACAACCACAACAATGGACATAAATTATTATAACCATAAGCAAAAGTTTACAAACTTTCCTTAATCTCTTTCTTCCCAAAATAATCAATAACTTCCAAAATAAATCCCCAAAATATTATAAATAAAAATATAATATATTATTTTGAAAATATTTCCAACAATCCCTCACCATTTTCAAAATACATCCTGATTAGAATAGGAAAATTTATATATAAATGAAGGTGTCTTTAGGACTTGAACCTTCACATAGTGAAAACACATAAAAGCTAACCAGAATGACATAGTAGACATGCTTTGAACTAGCGATTCTATACAATTAGCCAGATATATCTCACATATAAATTCTCTTCTCTTTGGGTAGTTCATAAAAGCCGACACGTGGATTGGCCTTGTGTCTATATCCTAGTTTCATGAGCGCTCTAGAGACAAAGCCTAATTCGCATAGGAGGCGACACCACCCCCGACACTCATATAGGTAGACTTATCGAAAGTGTCCTATAACTAAACATTTTAACATAACTATGTTATAAGTCTATTAAAAGCTTATTGCTCATCCTCTCCTTTTCATTACAGTACCAAGCACTTAAAACCTTGGGATGGTAAATTAGTTTGAAAAACTAATTTAATATCATAGTGCTTATAAACCACGAACATATAATGTACTTTGCTCATTGAACTCAAGTCATGATATGTTCATGAGTTGAGTTGAGTTTCCATTATTGATGATTTTATTGTTTTGGCTTTAAACCCATCCCTTTGCTGTCCCACATCAAATCTCTTGCAAGTTCTTTAGTTAATGGATATGCTTGTTCCGGCAATATCTCGTAAAATCAATCGTAATTACTCTATCTGTGAGTAATTGCCTTAATATGGCTAGACTTGACATTATATATATGGCTTAGGCCCGTGACAATATAGTCTGACTATCACAATGTAAAGACATTGGTGGCATTGATTTTTGCCAAATCTGAGATTTCTATCAATAATTTCTTAGCCACTCTACCTCTATGTTTCAAGAAGCCAATGCTATAAACTTAGTCGTTATGGTTGAGTAAGTTATGCATGCTTGATTCTTTGATTACAGGAGATTACTCATCCACCAAGGGTAAATATCCATTCACTGGTTTATTTGATCATCATGCTCAGTTCCCAACTAACATTTATATTTCTTCTACAACCGAAGGAAACCTCCTTCTATAATCGAAGGAAATCCGTTGTACTCAATACCATAATCCATGATATTTCTTAAATACCATAAAATGCTTTGTACAACTATTCAATTAACTTGATCCTTTAAAAGCATTCTATAAACATAGCAATATATAGAAAAAATCATATATAAAAGTCACATTTTTTATTTGTTTGCATTTACATTCATAATGTGTTCTAAACAAAAATGCCACAAATAATATAAATTAAGTAAAATATTAATTTAATTAATAATATCGAGTTTGAACATGCCTTCACTTAAATATCCCTTCCTCACAAAATTACCATTTTTGGTCAGTACAAATTTATCTGACTCAAAAAATTAATTTAAATCCAAACTTATTCAGAAGACTACCAGATACAAGATTTTTTCTAACTTCTGGTACATGACACACATCCTTGCGAGTAAGAACTTTTCCGGAGGTAAACTCCATTTTTATGGTCCCTTTGCCTTTAACTACGACAGTGGATGAGTTTTCCATGTACAGAACATGGTCATCTTCTATTGGCTCGTACCTCTTGAACAAGATCCTGTCTTTACAGACATGCCTTGTTGCTCCTGAGTCAATCCACCAAGAGTTATCTCTTTCAAAAGTATTAGTCTCAGAGATCATGGCCTCATAATTCTCTATAGAACCAGATTCCCATCTTTCCTTTTTAAGAAAATGACAGTCTCTTTTGTAATGTCCTTGTTTGCCACAATGGAAACAACTTACTCCCAGATTTTTCTGATTCTCATTTTGGAAGTGATGACTTTGCTTTCTTCCAAAATTATTCTTTCTCTTCTAGTTTTCATATCCGGATTCATTGGGTTGTCCAGGTTTGTGGGTCTTTCCTTCTTCTACCATGTGCATGTTGGAAGTCAAAGAGTCACGCTCTTCATTAATGTCTCTAAGCCTAATCTATTCTTCTATACGAAGATGTTGACCTAATTCTTCTAGAGACATTTCCTCTCTTCTATATTTGAAACTTATTTTATAGTTTTTCCATGATTGAGAAAGTTTATCGATAATGGATGAAACTGATATGGATTCATTCATTTTCATCTCATGTTGAGAGAATTGATTAAGAATATGCAAAATCTCATTGAATTGTTCAACAACAGGCCTAGAATCTACCATGGTATAATTGAGAAATGTTATAGTCAGAAATTTCTTACTTGTAGCATCTTCTAAAAGATACTTAGCCTCAAGTGTGTCCCACAGATCCTTGGCAGTTGCTTTGTTTTGGTACGCGTCAAACAATGTGTCAGACATCACATTGCAAATATGTCACTTGCAGATGTAGTCGTCTTGTTCCCATTTGATCCTTGCCCGACTTTGAGCGATTGTCTCATCTTCATTTATAGATGGCCTAGGAGTGGTTAGAACATACACCACTTTGAGACTGGCCAAGAGGAAGTGCATTTTCTTTTGCCAGCGGCAAAAATTGGCTCCATCAAAGCGTTTGAGTTTTACAAAATCCGCAGCAAACTCTCTCAAACTATGTGCCATTAGTAATCAAATATTGTCTTAAGATTGTTGGAACAAAGGGGCTGCGAAACAGAAAATAGTGGGAGAAAAGTTTGCTTCAAGGTGCGTTACGAATATCGCTTTCCTTAAAACAATATTCGCCCCCACTAATAATGATATGCACACGAGTTACAAGCGAATTTGCCTCCAAAATACAATGAAGATGAAAACAAGTCTGTTTGTTTAACTGTGTTATGCACATACAAAATTAGACCCTGAATACTCTTAGATTTTGCTATTCAACTATGAGATTAGAAATCTGTTATCTGCAGAATGAATAGATCCTAATAACAAGTTTTGAAGAAATGACAACGTTTGAGAGAGAGAATTTCGAAAATTGCCTTCTTTCCATTTTGTAATCTCTGTTAAATTCGTAGGTCAATTGGTTTATTTATAGATAACCAAAGGATGTGAATGAAAAGTTATGACTTTTCATTTTTCTGTAATTTGATCAGAACAGGTATATATATTATGCCTATTACCAAGTGACATGATTGTTGAACTTAGTCCAACGGTCATGTTGCTTTCCACCATCCGGTTTGCCCAAGTTCGAGTCCCAAGTAGTGTGACTTTTTGCAAATAAAGTTTGCCCAGGTTCGAGTCTAGTGCGACTTTTTGCATTTTTATTTGCAAGCACTTGTGTGCCAAACATTGCAAGCACTTGTGTGCCAAACATTGCACGCACATGGGTTAGCGCGCTTTTGCACCTTGGGCCAACTGGGTTATGGTCCCTCGTGCTGGCTAAGCCGCACAAAACTAGGCCCGTGGTAGGGGCCCATCCTTTGGGCAAATAATTAAAACTCCTTTTTGATAGAGGTGTGGTTTGAACCTCTACCTTCAAGGTAGATAGTGATAGTTAATACCACTAAGCCACTTGACAGCTACAACCACAACAATGGACCTAAATTATTATAGCCATAAGCAAAAGCTTACAAACTTTCCTTAATCTCTCTCTTTTCAAAATAATTATAACTTCCAAAATAAATCTCCAACATATTATAAATAATAAATATAATATATTATTTTGACAATATTTTCAACATTTTGTCCTCCATGGAACTACAACACAATAGAGATATAATATCGGAAACCTCCAAGAAATAAAATTTGTAATTTAAAGTAATGAGATCAATAGATACCATTCATCAAATGGCATCCCAAGATGAGCCACATTACATTTTCAAAATTGTTCACCAACGTAGCCATTTTTAGTCCAACTGAACCATAACACACGGAAAATTACCATCAAATGAGTAGTTTTAATTAGTTAATTTTTTAAAATGTAAGCATATATGTATATGTATGAAACAGAGCAAATGTTGAAGAAAAAGACACTTAATCTATTTTTATAATCAATATCAACATCTGTAGAAGGATCAGTCAATTAGCTTGGTGTCTGCAGCCTTGCTTGACTCACACTAGTTGTCAATGCGTTGCCCGCTTCCCAGACTTGCACCAATTGTGTGCACACTCTTATGGTACATGAATTACTGCCCTGTGTCCATAGAACCAATGCTCTATGCGAGCACACACACCATTCAAGACACTGAAAATAAACACAAATGAATCAAGCATGCAATTTGATAATATATTCCATTCAAGTTTATGCATACCTTAAGAGGTAGGTAAAAAAGAATACTGCGTTCAAAGCCCCATAGTGTAGGTTATTAGGAACAACAACGATACTGACTGATTGTTCTTTGAAGATTGAGGCTACAAACTATTAAACATAGAGAAGGTATTTGACAAAAAGACAAGAAGAGAAACCAATTTCTAAAATTCTATTGAAGATTCTCATTTTTCATATCTCTTGTGTACCCATAATGCTATATATAGACTTCACGTTTACATTATAGTATAATAACAGAATGGGATTCTAGAATACTCTTTGAATTACAATCAATTATTCTTTGTGAATGACGTGGCTAAGAGGTGATTCCTCTGTTTTGCTCCTCTGTTGTTCATGTGTATCTTTGGTTGAGTCAGTTATTGAAAATGCCTTAATATCCCTCCTCGCTACAAGCAGCATAGGTAAGATTGTGAGGCTTGAACGAAGAGTAGAGAACCTTGCAGCTAAAAGAGGTTTGGTGAGGATATTGACCAGTTGATCCTTACTTGAAACAAAAGAGACTCTAAGAATCTTGGCAGCCACTCATTCTCACACAAAGTGAAAATCCAGTTCAAGATGTTTAGTGTGCACATGCATAACAAGATTAATAGACAAATATGTGGCCCCAACATTATCACACCATAAATTGGGGGATGTTTTAAGAAAGATTCCAAGTTCTTTTAACAAAGATTGAAGCCAAATTAATTCACAAGCAGTATTAGCAATAGACTTATATTCAGCTTCTGTGGATGATCTAGCAACAATGGGTTGGTTTTTAGATCCCTAAGATCTAAGATAAGATCTGAAAAAGACACAAAAACCACCAATAGATTTTCGGTCATCAAGGCAACCAGCCTAATCTGCATCAGAGAAGGCTGTGAGTTCGAGTGAGGAGGTGGGTGAAAAATATAAACCAAGAGAAGATGTTTGATGAAGATAACGAAGAATCCTCTTGACAGCTTGCCAATGAAGAATACAAGGAGAATGCATAAACTGGCACACTCAGTTGGCAGTGAAAAAAATATATGGACGTGTGAAAGTAAGGTACTAAAGGCTTCCTACAACACTACTATAAGGATGTGGATCTTCGAATGAAGTACCATCGAGGGCTATGAGTTTATTAGAAACTGACATAGGGGTGCTAACAGGTTTGGAAAGATGCATATTAGTCCTAGTTAATAAACTAGAAATGTATTTGGTTTGGGACATGTAAAGACCTATAGCATCACGGTGAACTTGTATCCCTAGGAAATAATGCAAGGCACCTTAAGTCTTTGACAAGAAATGACAAACTCAAAGCAAAACTAAATTCAGTAATTAGAGATGGTTTAGATGACCTCAATATCATCAACATAAATCAACACATAAATCGAAATTGGAGGAGTAGAGTAAATAAATAATGAAGAGTCAGATATGGAATCAACAAAACCTAGTTCTAACAGTTTAGCACTAAGCTTAGAAAACCAAGCCCAAGGGGCTTGCTTCAAGCCATAGATTGACCTACACAGTTTACAAACGTAAGAGGGAAAATTAGATTGAACAAATCTTTGGGGTTGCTGCATATAGATGTCCTCCTCCAGATCTCCTTGTAGGAAGCGTTCTAGATGTCCAATGGATGGAGGCACCAGTTGTTGTGTATGCTAAGAGAGAGTAGAAGCTGAATGATGCTTGGTTTGAAAAATGGACTAAAAGTCTCGGTATAGTTTAATTCGGCTTGTTGATGGTACCTTTTGGCAACAAGTGAGCCTTGTGCAGTTCAAGAGTACCGTCAGCTCGTCATTTAGACTCGATGACCCATTTGCATCCAAGGACATTGAAGGTTGAAGAAGGGGGAACAGGGTCCTAGGTGTGGTTATGGAGGAGAGCCTGGAACTTAGTATTCAGGGCAAGACGCCATTCATGAAACTTGAAAGCTTCTGTAAATGAGGAAGGTTCCTCAAGAACTAAAAGAGATTTGGTGAGAGATGCAAAGGGTCTCGTGGGCCAAGGGATTGTACCATCAGAACGTACAAGGGGGCGATGAATGTGAGATTGAGATTGGGTAACCGTAGGGTGTGGAAGAGGAAGTTGAATAGGCGAAGGAGAAGCAGATGAATGGATTAGGGCATTAGGGCTTGTATCGGGGGAGAGGAGGCTATCGTGTAGAGAAGACGAAGTGGGGCTCGGGTTAGGGCTAGGAGAAAGTGAGGGAGGTGGGTCAGTGAGCTGAGTAAGAGGAGACGAATGCCTAGTAGAAATAAGAGACTGAGTAGAAGGAATAATAGAGGGGAGAGGGAGAGGCCTGGGTTGGATGAGGATGGGCTGACTGACGTGGTTGGGCTGGACTGAGTGTGGAATGGGAAATGAGATTCTTCAAAAAATAACGTCCTGAGACACAAAGAGTTTTCCATTGGGTATATGCAAGCAATTGTAACCTTTATGATCTGGTGTATAGCCCATAAAAATACACAATTTGGAACGAAAATCCATTTTGTGGTAATTAAAGGGTCGTAGATTGGGCAATATGCATACCCAAAAACACATAAAAATGAGTAATCAGGAATGTGACCAAAGAGGACTTGAAATGGTGACTTATTTTGAAGAATTGGAGTGGGCATTCTGTTTATTAGAAATACTACAATCTGGAATGCCTCAGTCTAATATTTGAATGGAACAGAGGCATAAGCTAAGAAGGATAAACCTATTTCAAGAATGTGTCTATGACGTCTTTTGACCGTACCATTTTGAGCATACGAATAACAAGTAATTCGGTGAGAAATGCTAAATTTTTTAAGTAATGAGTGAATGGGGCGAATTCACTACCCCAATCCGTTTGAATTGAAATGACATTAAAGGAAAAAGAATTGCTAACATATAGTAAAAAAGCCATAAAAATGGTAGACACATCAGATTTAGAATGTAATGGAAAATACCAAATATATTTTGTATAGTCATCTATAATAGAAAGATAAAACTTATGACTAGAGGTAGACAGCATAAGCGCTGGGCCCCAGACATCTAAAAACAGGGAATGGGGAAGTCCGTGAGATTTTGCTTGAGCACATGATGAGCATGGGGAGATCACTGATTTATTTGTGACTGGAAGCTGAAAATTGGAAATGGTAAAGGAAGTCATGCGAAGTTGTGATTAGTTCTTTCACCAATGAAGGCCGCAGCAGATTGTGATGAAGGAGAGGTGTTCTCGGCATCAATGGGAAGCACATAGAGGCCATTCCTAACGGTCCTTGAAGTAGCACCGCCTGTGTACGCAGGTCCTTCACAAGAAAACCAGAAGAATTAAATTCAAAATAAAAGGAATTGTCCAAGAAGAATTGACGAACTGATAAAAGGTTACGAGTAATATTTGGAACATGTAAAAGCTTCTTGAGGAAAAATTTTCCAGTAGATGAGAAAATATGAGCCATGCTAGTGTTTGAAATTGGGAGAGACGACCCATCACCTGTGCAGATTTGTTCTAGACCATGATAAGGAGTGGAACCAAGATTGAGATTGGAGTGGAACCAAGATTGAGATTGGACAACTCAACTGTGAAGTGGTTCGTAGCAGCTATATTTGGGAACTAGTTTGTAGTGGGAGAAGTGAGATTAGGGAGAGCAGTGTAATGTGTGGCTAGAGAAAGAGGTGGTGAGACCTGATAACTCTGATCGAAACGATGGTGACAGGAAATGGTTGAGTGTCTTATTTTGTGACAGACTTGACATGTGGGGCGAGAAGATGATTGAAGGGAAAAAAAGGAGGAAGGGGAGGGACTTGAGCGACCAGAACCACATGGCCACGACCACGATATGATGCAAAGGAGGGAAAAGGTGGTCTGACCATGGTATTATTTTCAAATAGTGTAGTGTTGGACAGAAGAGACTCATTTTGGGGTGCGAGTCTTGACTCGTGATTTAGCAAATACCCATAGACCTGAAAGGAAGAAATGGAATTTGGTCTGGTAGTAATTGAAGTAACAAAAGACTCTTAATCGGGACTAAGACCAGTTAACAAATAGGTGATGAACTCAGTGGAGGTGAGTTGTTGCCCAGTGGCACTAAGGGAAGCTGAAAGAGATTTGGCTTTGTCAAAATATTGTGTAATAGAATCAGAGCCTTTTTTGAGTGTTGCTAATTTGTTTTGTGTTTGCATGATGTGGGCTAAAGTTTGGGCAGAAAACATGCTCTCCGATGTTGTCCATACTTCACAAAAGGTAGTATAGTCAAGCACTTAGGAGAGCACCGTATCTGTGAGAGAAGAATTGATGGCTAAAATTATAAGTTGGTCTTGGAGAAGCCATTTGTGATGTCCTGGGTTTGATTTATCATCAATGGTGGAAGGGGGCATGGCGATGATGCCATCAACATACCCGAATAGTTTATTTCCTTTAAGGAATGGAAGGAGCTGGGCTTTCTGGAGGAGATAATTTTCATTTGAAAGCTTCTGAGTGATAAAGTGAGTTTCAGAATTGAGAAGGGAGGGATTTGCATATGGGTGTTGATTTTCTGGATTCATGATATAAAAAGGAAAAAGACGAAGATGCTAGTCCTATATGGCTCGTGATACCATATTAAACGTAGAGAAGGTACTTGACCAAAAGACAAGAAGTGAAACCGATTTCTGAAATTCTATTGAAGATTCTAATTTTCCATATCTCTTGTGTTCAGACCCATAATGGTATATATAGACTTCACGTTTACATTGTAGTACAATAACAGAATGGGAATTGTAGTACAATAATAGAATGAGATTCTAGAATACTCTTTGAATTGTAATCAGTTATTCTTTATGAATGATGTGGCTAAGAGGTGATTCCTCTATTTTACTCCTCTGTTGTTCATGTGTATCTTTGGCTGAGTCAATTATTGAAGATGCTTTAATACAAACAATGTTTTAATATCAAAAGCAGTTAGAGAAAATGAACTTTCCAGAGAGAGACATGTAATATGTGAAAATATAAAGTCTTTCATGAAAAGAGATAGGGTAGAGATAGGATAGAGATAGGATACTTGGACTTAAATCAATAGAATCATCGTGATGAAAGGCAGCAGCAGATTGTTCAAACTCTCCAAGATCCGTAAAAAAAATCTGGTCTTGCCCACTTCCATGTTCTCTATTTCACACACACAAACAGAGACAGTTTGTTTCCCCCAAACACTCTGTAACACCCGTATGGAATGCTTGCTAAACAAAAACCTTTAGTTCTTCTTTCTCTTCACAAGTTGTGCTTCGTTCTCCCCAGGTTCTAATCTAACACGATGTGTTAGTTTACATACAACTTGAATATTGTCCATTTTCACCTCTAGTATATTTTCTAGCACCTTTTATATGCATGCCTCTAGTAATTCAAATATTTTTGACTTTTTATGTAGTAGAACGTAGATTTCCTAATACCATCTTTTTCACATTTGCTCATGCTTTCACCAAGTTACAACACATGCCCATACATAAAAGGAAGAGGTGTAAAGAGAAAGAAGGAAGAGAAGAGAGCAACATACTGAAGAAAAGACGAGTGGAAATAGAGTTGAGGTTTAACTGGAGCTTCCTTGAAGCTCTGCATTTTTACCTAACTACACGGTCTTCGTCTGTCTGCCTTTCTCGTGAAGATTATCCCTTTGAAGAAATGGAAATGGACGAAGTTTTTGATTTGAGAAAGAAGAGGCAAAAAGAGGAAGAAAGACAATGCAATGAAGAAAATCTTAAGATATCTTTGAGAACAGGACAGCATATCAACACAGTTGCTTTATTTATGAACTTAACACCAACATATTTTTTATTATTGCTTTCAAACTTGGGATTTTAGTTTCCCAATACCTTCTTCCTTTCTCTACTACCCATGTTTGTCAATATTAGTAAGTGTGTCTAGTTCATTCTCCTTTATATTTTAGACTAAGCACAAAGCCTTTACTGCAAAGTTCAAACAAATCCTAAATGTGTTTCATTTTCTATGTGCTTTACTTAAGTAAAGTGAAATTGTTCTCTATGTAGTAAGCAAATAAATATCTATCATTGTCTTTCTAATACGTGGATGCCACGTGTGTATGAGAAAAGCTTAGTTTCTAACAGTCTTTGATTTCTTTGGAGTTGTTGCCACTGATCTTCCTTTTTGCGAGAAAAGTGCAAATTAGAGTGGATAGAAAGAAAAGAATGAAAAAAGTTCCCACACTCGGTCCAAAACAGTCTAATGTCCAAAACACTGGAAGAATCCTTGGTTTGATTCTCTTGCTCGCTCTCTCTCAAGCGCCTTTCCTACTGAGTATTGAGAGTAGGAGTGTTGTACTTTTTTCTATTTTTCTTCGATTTCTTTAGGGGGGGTAGAATTCCTACCGAGAGTCTAATGTTCTTCCTATTCTTTAGAATTGTATGCGAGAACGCATTATGTAGAGGGTTAGGGTTCTTATGGGAAGGTGTGTCTGGGAGCAAAAGATGATGGGTTAGTGATGAGATGTGGTCCCCCCATAAATTATAAATATTACAGATATGTATATGCAGACAACAAAGTAATTCACAACTCGTTTTGGGGTCTCTGTCATTGTTATTTAAGGGGAAGAAGAGGCTTAAAAACGAGGGCTTTTGCTTGAAAGGAACCTCTTGGGTGAAGGAGAAGGAGTTGGTTAGGGGCTTAAAGAGAAGCATGTGGCAAGCAAAGGCAGAGCAAAGCACAGTCTAATGTTGTTTTGTATGTATGTATGTTTTCGGGCAAATTGGACTCTATACGGCTATCGTAGTCTTGGTGACAACATATCACTTTCCCCTCTGCCTTTGGTGTTTTTTGTGTTGTGGTACAGTTTGATGTAGCATATAGAATATAACATAATGTACTAGCTAAAGTGACATCTGTCATGATGTGATAGGTGAAAGAATCAAAGTTATTATGAATGTTGTCTATAAATAATGTCATGTAATACACTTTTCAAAACAATGAAAATGATAGACTTTGACGGCACTCTTGTATCTCTTTGTGCTAAACATTTTCTCAAACACTATATGTCCTATCCTTTTTCTTCACATGGTATCAAGAGCTAGTGACTAACGTCCCCTTCCATTCCTTATGGTTGATACTGATAAACCCACCACTCCACCCACTGCTCCTTCCATCCTCTCCTCTTCTACAAACTTCATCAACATTAAAGTCACCAAGGACAACTTCCTCTATTGAAAAGCACAAATTGTTCCATTTTTGAAAGGTCATCAACTTTTTGGCTATGTTGATGAATCTATCTCTACTTCTACAGCCTTTATTGATGGTCATCTGAACCCTGCACATGCTCATTGGGTTCTTCAAGATCAACTTCTCATCTCCAGCATTAATTCGTCACTATTTGATTTGGTTCTAGCTCAGGTTCTAGAGTGTACAACCACCCATAAAATCTGGACTACCCTTCAAAATCTGTTTTCAGCCAAGTCAAATGCTTATGCCAGTCAATCTCAATATCAACTTGCAACTCTTAGGAAAGGGTCAAAAACCATAACAGATTACTATAATAAGGCTAAACCTATTTCTTCCTCCCTAAGTGCAATGGGTCATACCCTCACAGATCATGAATTTTCTATCTACCTTTTAGCTAAACTTGGGACCGAATATGAGTCCCTTGTAACATCTTTAACCACCCACCCTGATCCTCTTTCACCCCATCAAATATATAGTTTCCTCCTCAATCACGAATCACGACTAGCTCATCAAACACCGACTTTGCTTTCGGGCACCCATACGTCAGCAAAAAGTAAAATAAAATGACCAGTGGACTGTGTAGGTGAAGGAGGATGGGCCAAGGCATGGGCCTTGGCTGAAGTGCGAAAAGGGAGCCCACGATCTAAAGTAGGAAGGTTGAACTACTGAAGAACGTTGGTTGCGACACGAGGAGAGGGGTGACCTAGCCAAGGTGCCATTGTTGTGCAGTGGTGCGGGAGCTAAGAAAAGTTTTTGGTAAAGAAGCAAGTGACGAGGTCGAAGAGGTCAACGATAGAACATAGAGCCCTTCCTCAACAAGACCCTTGAGAAACACCACATGAGAAGCCAAATCCTTCACAAGAAAAAAATTTGAATGAAACTCAAAGAAGACACTGTTATTAGTGTAGAACTGCCTAACTAACAAACCACAAATTACGAGAAATGGAAGGAACATGAAGAAGATTATGGAAGAGAAATTTGCCAGTGGGAGAACTGAGTTGGGTAGATCCAACATGTAGAATGGGTAGGGAGGAGTCGTCTTCGATGCTCCCTTGGTTGCCAGCCTCTCGCCTTTGGACCCACCCTCACCTCATGCCGTAAGCCCACCTCTTGATTCACCTTCGGCCCACAGCTCACCTAGGCCTTTAACTAATCTGTCTTCACCTTAGAACCCTAATTCCCCTTCACAGAGCGTTGTTTCTCCAAAAATCACAAACCCTAGCTCCACTCTCACGTCTCCTACCTCACTGCGAGAACAAACTGCCTCTTGTCCACCTTCTGCTATGCCTCTTCTTCATCCCATGGTTACTAGGTCCAAGGCTCAAATACACTGTCCCAAAAAATGTATCAATGGTACAATACCCTTGCCTCCACCGCGACCTTCCATCTCCATTATCACTCCTTCTGTTTCTTCTTCGACAGTCATCCCTGAAGAACCTGCTTCATTCTCTAAAGCATCAAAGTATCCCGAGTGGAGGTCTGCTATGCAGACTGAGTTTCAAGCCCCGATTCAAAACCAAACTTGGGAACTTGTTTCCCCTTCCTCTGACCTCAATGTCTTGGGTTCTAAATAGGTCTTGAAGACCAAAATGAGAGCTGATGGGACCTTGGAATGCCGTAAAGCACGGCTTGTGGCCAAGGGCTTTCATCAGCAACCTAGGGTAGATTTTTTTGAAACCTTCGGCCCCGTTATCAAACCTGTTATTGTTCGTCTTATTCTTTCTGTTGCAGTCTCCAAACAATGGCCTCTTCACCAACTCGACGTGCAAAACGTGTTCCTCCATGGAGGCCTTGAGGAAGCCGTTTTCATGAAACAACTGCATGGATTCCTTCATCCTGAATATCCAAATCATGTGTGTAAGTTAAGAAAATCCATTTATGGATTAAAACAGGCCCCTCGAGCCTCGTTTGCAAAGCTTATAGAAAAATTACTTGATTTAGGGTTTCATGGTTCTCGGTCTGATAGCTCTTTATTTATTTTGAATACTCAATCTGATTGCATTTATTTGTTAATATATGTAGATGACATAATTGTTACCGGTTCAAGTTCTACTCTTATATATGATTTATATCTTTTTTAAGCTTGTATTTTCCAGTCAATGATTTGGGTCTGTTGCAGTATTTCCTAGGGTTTGAAGTCAGTCGTGTGTCCTTTCGTCTTTTTCTGTCTCAGTCAAAATACCTTAATGATCTGCTTCTACGTACTAACATGCATAAGGCCAAATCTGTTTCCACCCCTATGGCCATTTATGTTCGACTTTTTGCCCTTGATGGACATACATTTGAAGACCCCCAACTATACCAAAGCATAGCAGAGAGTCTTCAATATTTGTCCTACACTCGCCCAGATATATTCTTTATCGTAAACAATGTTTGTCAATGCATGCATTGTCCTTGACAGTCCCACTAGCAAGTTGTTAAGAGAATTCTCAGATACCTTCAAAACACACAGCATTTGGGTTTTTTATTTTCTACCTCTTCCACATTTAAAATCTCTGCACTCTTTGATGCTAACTAGGCAGGATGCCCTAATGACCGCAAGTCCACAGAATGCTTCTGTGTCTGTTTTGGCGCTCACCTAATTTCATGGGGGTCTAAGAAACAAGAAACTATAGCTCGCTCATCTATTGAAACAGAGTATAAGTCAATGGCCAACACAGCCTGTGAGGTTCTTTGGCTTTAATCCCTGTTAAAAGAATTAGGCATTTTTTTTACTGACTCACCTACTTTGTGGTATGATAATTTAGGAGCTACTTATTTGGCTATTAACCCTGTTCTTCATGCCCGTACCTAACATGTGGAGTTAGACTACCACTTTGTTCGCGAAAGAGTGGCTGCCCTACAAGTCTCCTTCATATCAAGCAAAGACCAACTGACTGACATCTTAACCAAACCCCTTTCCACAGCTTGATTTCTTCAGTTACGATCAAACCTCACTTGTTTCTGTGCCACTTGGATTGCGGGAGGATAATAAGGCATCTCAGCCAACTACAACAACACAAGGCTCTGCACCTCACTTGACAGCTACTAAGGCACCACAGCTAACCATAGCAGTAGCACAAGGCTTTACACCTCACTTGACAGCAGCAGTGCAACGCACTACACCAACAATACATAGTACACTCGCTGCACCACAGAGAGAATATTCTGGATTGTTGTAGCATATAGAATATAACAGAATGTACTAGCTAGAGTGACATCTGTCATAATGTGATAGGTGAAGGAATCAAAGTTGTTATGAATAATGTCTATAATAGTGTCATGTAATACACTTTTCAGAACAATGAAAATGATAGACTTCGAGGGCACTCTTGTATCTGCTTTGTGCTAAACATTTTCTCAAACACCATATGCCATATCCTTTTTCTTCACACATAGAATTTTCTTACTACTAAACGTTTATAGAAATGATGTCATGGGCTTCCACCAGATCGACCTTCTTGTTTCGATTATAGACATGATGGCATCCCCTTGCATAAGGTCCGATTTGGAGCTGTCTGCAATTCATGTTATACAGTGGCGAATGATCGCGTGAAAAAGCCAGTAGCTAGGCATGGCATGCAAATTTCCATGTGGCATGCTGATTCCTAAACAACAGATACGACATCCAAAAAAGCATGGAATTTATATTGTATCACCGAGCAAAAAATCTGACTTCAAGAGCCCAATGCCTTACCAATACTTCGGGGCGGGCATTACCCTCTTCAACCCCTTCAGGAACGTGAAAATCCATCTTTCACAGCTTCTACAACTTGGATGCAGGTGCAGCTTCCATTACTCAACTGCTCCTGGGGACAGTCTTGTTTTGGCTATATATGGTATACATCACAGACTGACTTT
Organism: Juglans microcarpa x Juglans regia; assembly: GCF_004785595.1. NCBI lineage: Eukaryota > Viridiplantae > Streptophyta > Magnoliopsida > Fagales > Juglandaceae > Juglans > Juglans microcarpa x Juglans regia. Next base: position 688,250 of record NC_054608.1, on the reverse strand, counting down.
CATGACATTGGATCAGTATACTGGACTTATATCGATGACACAAACATATAGATGGTTATTCTCCGATATTGTGTTAAAGATCTGGTCTGGTCGTAGCTCTTGATTATGGAGGTGGGCTTGTATCATTTAGTGTTAACAACACTAACCCAAATCATCCCCACAACACTTGTCAATTGATGTTTCAGGGCAAATGATGTTTGTTTGTCGCTGTTTCTGTTCCATGTAATGCCATCGAGTACTTGCAGCAGTAGTGCTATATTGATCTTTATATTAATAGAATAAAATGCACTTGCAGTCAATATGCCATTCATCACATACAGCATTTGCACATTATGAATACCCAAAGACAAAGACAAGCAACAAACAAAATGATTCATATATCTAAATTGATAAATTAAAGGGTGGTGAATTACATTTCACATGTAAAAGATAGAAGATTCAAGCAGGTGGCATTTGTTGTATGTGGCCATCGAGCCGCCGATTGTGGGTTAATACTTCCCTTGCTCTTGCACTCCTGTACTGAAGACGATGGTGTAGCATCTCTGACATCTGGTCGAAAAATTCGGAATCCCATCTATGAATCAACAATGGATCTTCTGCATAACAGATGTAGATGGATGTAACAGCACTTTCAACCACCACCATTGCCAGTCCCACCTGAGATTAAATATTGATGCTGTGCAACTATCATACAGAAATTACATGGCAACATATATACAACAACATTCCAGCAATGTCACACAACGTCAAAACAATCTCTAGTAGTCGAGAAGGATACTGATACACCATCGTGCCCTATTTCACAGTCAATCGGTGGCTACTTTCAATTTTTTACCTCTTTGCCTCGTTGACAAGCAATCTATCATCTCTTGGTATTTTACAACACATGAAGTGGATATACAACATGTAAACTGGAAGTGGGAGACAAAATGTCGATTCCAACTAGCTAGGGGTGAATTTCTTCCTACGCTCTGGATAATATCGACAGGGTAAAAAATCTGACAAAAAAACTCCTGATTATGGAATCACGTATAGCACACCCAACAAATCCCCTAGAATAATTGGGGTGCGTGTATCACCTCTAAACCAAGTATTAAAACTAGACCTTTCAAACAACTAGAAATTTCAGCAACCATGTGGCAACAGAAAGGGATAGAATTTTTGTGGAAAAAACTTACCAAGACCATTCCCATCAACATTGTAGTGGAGCCCACCATGCTTACTCTGTCCCTCCATTTAATCCATGTCCAGACTCCTGAGCAAGTTCCAGTAACAAGCCCACCCAAAAGAGTGCCCATTAGTAGAACAGCACCCGAACAATCATAGGCCACAAGAGCTTCAACTCCTGTTGACTGGAATAACTCCCAGGCATCCCTTGCTGAATGGTTAAAGCCTTTACCATTTACTGCAATCTGGAGAATAGGGGTGCAAACCAAGCTTTACATAAACAAAATTCTAAAAATGACAATAGCTGGTGACATAAAAATTACTTTTAACAAACATCACATTAACGGTTAGCGTCCAAAGGGATAAAAAGGAATTATCCACCATCCAAGGTTAAGGCAGCATGAAAGAAGAAATAGGTCACGGTAAGTCATAGATCCATAGAGTAAAAAAGAGAAAATGAGGACAGAATTTTAAAAGAAAGAGGTGTGTATTATAAGCTTTAACAACCGCATATATCTACATTCATATTTTATTGATGAGAGAGAAGAGCAACACAAACAAAGGAAAGGAACGCCAATAAAGGTAAGATAATATTGGATGTTACTTGAAATGCAATATTCCTTTCAATGGTAAAATGTTTAGACTTCATGTGCTATCTCAATTGGATCACTTTCCATTATGACCTACCAAACCCATACCCACATTCTAAATTCCCTTTTCCTAGCATACCCAACGAATGGCCCACGAAGCCTAAGACTTGCCAATACCATCTTTTATCTTTTTACTTTAGTTTCACTTGTATGAGTTAAATAAGCCATACTACCGGAAATAATTTTAACCACACAAACAGCTAGATATACACATCAACATACATCCAAACATGCATAGGCATGCACATGTATATTATGTATGCAGACACGCTAGCAAGACAGAGTTAACTAATAGAGCAGTACCTGGACATAGGCATACTTGTTGAAAAAACGAACAAGAGTCTCCACAAGATGAAACAGGAAATCAACACAGCAAAGTAAACACTCATTTTTGCCAATCTTTGACCGAACTCCCCTGATCTGATATATATCCCAAACCATTAAAGTATAAACACACTCAAATTTGAAAGCAACATGGTGAATCAGTCACAAGTGCTGGCATGTATACCTCCCACCGTAGTGTTCGAATAGCAGCAGTGAAGAGTGATCCATAGCAAATGCTGCCAAAAGATGTTGTCACAGCATACCTTAGGGAATTCATCAAGGAGTTCGGAGGTATTGATGATGCTTCGCGACCACCATGGAAAAGAACAAGAAACACCATCCCAGATACTATAACATGTACAGCATTACAGAGGACTGCACCCGTCCAAAATAAACTTACAGATAAAACCTGGACCACAAAATAAAACTTTATTCGTGTACTATGGTTCATTTAAATGGTGGCTTCATGCAATTTTCGTTAGGATAATAACAGCTGAATGAAGAGCAAAACTTGCCAGCTCACCACAAGAAGCCACCAGCGTCCACCATCACCCATGCTTGAAGCCACAACACCAGCTGCTCCAAAAGACCATAATCCCAACCATAAAAGCATGACAAGCATGAAAGCATATGCTACTCTCATAACTTCTGGAAGACTCAATACCATCTTTACTGCTTTTCGCAACACCAGCATGGTAAAAGGAAGTCTATAGTTAAATAAGAGGTAGTTAGATTAAACTTTTTGTGGTAAAATCAATAAATTATCCACACACTCACATACCACCGAGTCGCATTTTTTTGCAAGTAATTAACCTTTATTGATAAAAAATAAATCTCTTTTGTAAGTAATAAATCTTTAATAATGCACCGATAAACATTCTGCGAAGCTCATAAACTCAAAAATATTTGAAATCGTACCTGTCTATTACTGATATGACATACAAAAACTGAAAAGCAGCACCAGTTGCAAACACAACGCCCCAAAAGAACTGCTCGCCCCAGAAACACAAAACACTAATTACAGCAAGGTAAGTGGTCAAAATGTGCACTGAAACCTTCATCATTTCATTCGCATGCGAGCCCAGTAATAGCAGCCAAGTACATCCGATGACAGTCCCAACTCCGCCGGCAACAGCATACATCGGCCAATAATTCTCCGTCAAGCCCCTGTGGTGTTCCATAAACCTAGCAGTGTACCTATCAATGTTTAGCCTATCCGTTTTCTTAAACCTATTGAGCCCAAGAACCACGAGGCCACATCCCAAAACAACCAAATGAAGCATAAACACTGTCAACCAGAAAATATCGCGCCAGCGACGTGATGTTACAGAAGCAAGCATTTGGCCCCCACCATCCCCGCTCCTCTGACTCCGGACAACGTTCTATAATTATTCAAAAACATTCAAAAGAATTGCGGACTCAAAAGTATTCAATAAATAACAAAAAATCAAAAATTTCATAAAAAACATAGATTTTTCCACTAACTGCTGAATTGAGCAAGAGGCGATCATCTCATGAAACTGAATAGAAAAAGTTTCAACATCTCAACAAGTAAGAGTATATTCCTAGAAAAAAAAGATCACTCATTAAAACAAGGTATCCTTTTGACACTAACTGCTGAACAGCATTAATAATGATAAATGCTAATGAAATTGATTAAAAAAAGTTCCAACTTTTCAAGCCATAAATTAATCGAAGATAGTAAAATTTCTTTTTTTAATCTTACACAACTTGCAATCGGATTAAGAACATATTGGAAATTACGAAAACATGGCGGAAAAAGGTAAAGAAAAATTTTTGACCCTTCGGATAGTGACTTGAATGAACTAAGAAGCTCCAAATGGGATCAAAAGTATTCCAGTCGTTTTACAGTAAATGGGATTAAGAATCAAACCTGGTCGGCGGCGGATATCGAGGCAGAGTCGAAGGAGGAGTTGGAGGAGCTCAGTGAGTCGGTCATGGTGTAAGGGACAGATCGAGAGGCATAGCACGGAGCAGTAGAACAATTTCCTAGAGTCTTTGGTTTTTGAAAGGTAGGTACAGAGAGAAGGAAGGAAAACGGGAAGAGGCAAGGCGGGGAAATGAGGAAAAAGTCAATGGAGGAGAATTCCAGGGTGGTTTTGGATTAGATTAGAACGAAACTTAGAAACTGGAGGGGGGAACTGAAACTCAACGGCTGACTCTGAGAGAGAGAGAGAGAGAGAGAGAGAGAGAGATGCAAAGGTTCTGAGATTTGTATGGGTCGTCTCACTGGAGGCGGACGAATAGGAGTTTCCTTTTTCCTTCCTTCCTTTTTCTTATTTTTATTTTTATTTTTTATTTTGAATTTCATCCAAAGTTAACTATTTTTTAACAAAAAAGTATATTTTAATAATTATATGAAGATTTTCTATCGATACAAATCTATCTACTCATAGCAGCCTATTCAGCAAAGCTTAGGTTGTCTGACTTCTATATTATCTTTTATCTTTACTCGAAAATAAATGAATTGATATTATTTTATCTACATTCATTACTAATATTTTGGCATTGTGAAATGATGTTCATCTAAATTTATTCTGATTGCACTAACTAATGATAATTAATTAGGACACCGGTAAAAAAGCGTGAGCAAACATGAAGATGAATGTTTTAATCATAAAAAGATTTTATAAAAATAAATATTTAATTTAATATGATTTGATGATACGTTAGATTATAAAATTATTTTTATTATAAAATTAATTTAACATATGATATAAAATAACACCAACTTATAAATTTACTTGTATGGCCATAGAACTTGTAAACATGAAATACATCAAATCTTTAGTCACAATTCATATGATCACAAATGCTGTTGACATCGAAGCTGCTTTTATCCATGATCTTTGGCCTGTGTCTGGAGTCAACGAATGGATAGTGATGTATCTTATGTTTGTAGTAGTGAACATGATGGTATCTTATCTTAACTAATATCACACGTAAAATAATAATAATAATAATAATAATAATAATAATTTTTTTCATCAGTTACTATTCACTAACCACACTCTATACCTTATGAAAAAAATAAAAAAAATTATCAGAATATAATATGTGAGATGTGAAAATAAATAGTGACAGATATATAGCAAAACCTCAATAATAATATAGAATATTATCTAACTAATGATAATTTGGGGGATCATTGTCTCCCTTTCTCATTCGGAAGCTCTTTTGGATTAAATAGAGTTAATTTATAAAGGGGCTTGAAGAAATTCATGGACTTAACTCATCTCATAAAATCGATTCAACAAGAGAGGATTGCTCCTTATTTATAAACATGCTCGAGACATTGTCCACAGGCAATGTGGAATTATTCCTCAATAGGGCCAACATGCATTGGCTGATTCTCAATTGGCCCACGCCACCCACGATTCCACTTGTCGCTTATACAAGACCAAAAATAAAATAAAACAAGAGTCTTACAACTTTGTTTTCACAACTCCTTAGAGGCCTTAGAGGTTAGAGCAATTCATCAAATTAATATTATATGGTAGTGATGTTATTACATCACTTATATTATAATAGTTTTATTTGAAAATCTTTAAATCATACACCATTCACGTGGTATAATTTAATTTAAATTTTAAATTTTAAAATTTAAATCTTACAAATCAAATTATATCACGTAAATGGTGTGTGGTGTAAAGACCATTCAAATAGTACAAATCAAATAGAAAGTGTCTTTCCATATTGTCTTTCATGCAATTCTCTCCTCTCCATGTCTCATTTTATTGTCTATTTTCTTTGTTAGTTTGGGATTGTGATTGAAGCTAGGACATGGCAATCAATAATTTATGAATGGCAAACTTCTGTGCGCAGAGAAGGATAACACTAGTGCTTTTACTTTGCAATTGTAAGCATTGGGTAGAAGGATAATCTGCCTAAATTCTCTATTTGCAAAGCCTTCCCCCTTTGTGTATAAGCACTGCAAAATGGAGAAGCCGAACAGAGAATTTTCCATGATGCTGCAACATTATTATAGGATGAAAAATGCTTTAACTACAAAGAGATTTTACAAAAAGATTCATTTCCTTAGGATTAACCTCCTCTTCCAACGTTAATGGTAATGTATTCGGTGATATTAAGATTTCATTTCTTGGATTAGACTTTCTTTTTCGTTTATCTCTTCAGAATATTGTTAGTCATAAATGGAAATGACTGCTGTGAGGCATACCTACTTGAATATTTATACACTTTGATAGGTGGCCGATCTGCTTGAATAATTGCCCATAAAAGAAAGAAAAGGAAGCCTTTCACCTACACGGAGACAATGCAGTCACCGTACAGAAATTAAGCATGCATTCTACAGCAGCAGTACTAAAAAAAACTATCTTAGATGTTTGTCACATTGCTAAGTTGTGTACAAATCGTGTTTAATCAACAGATGTTAATGCTACTACCAGCAAGGCAAGCGAGCCCCAGATTCTTGTCTTGGCAACCTCATCACAATTTCCTCCGCCAAGCACAATCTTATGTTTTCTTGAGTGATGCGTTGGAATAACATCATTAAAACCTCTAAACGTTTTGAATTGTGTAAAGAAAAATGATAAATACACATAATTTTTCACAACACATTACACAACTATGTTTTAAAATGAATGGTAGTTTAGTAAAATACTTTATAAAAGTAACATCATTTTACAAAAATACCCTTACTTTAAAACATGTGCTGTGAAATATGTTGTGAAATGTATTGTGTAGTTATCATTACTCTTGTGTAAGATTGTGATAGATGATGTCATGGAAAAAAGTAATTTAGTGCTCTGCAATTAGGAATTGGCTCCGTACTTTTCGGGATTCCTTTCTTGGCTTTTTGTGAGTTTACGTTTCTAGGGTTTTTTTCATGGCGGCTTGCGCCGCCCCTTGGTGGGTCCTACACCAATGGGGTCTCCTTCTGAGGGTGGTGTTGGTCCAAATACTGTTGCCCATGCAGTTTTACGTGCGTCTTCTTCTTCCTCATCGTATAAACTTCCTATGTGGTATCCTGTTGATGTGGATGGGGAAGTTGGACTCATTTTTTCTAAGATAGAGATGCACAAAGCGGCAAAGGATTTTTGATATGCATTGGTCATGAAGTTTCTACATTTCAATCCCTCCATTGATGTGATCAGACTTTCGATTATCAAGAGGTGGGGTCTGTCGGAGATACCGACTATTAGTTTCATGGATGATTTCCAGGTGTTGATCCAGATGAGGAACGAGAGAGATTTTCTGCATGGATGGGCGAGAGAAGGTAGGGTTTTGGCTGGGAGTTCCTTTCGTCTCTTCCGCTGGAAGAAGGATTTTAATCTGAACAATGAGCCATCTCTGGCCTCTCAATGGATATTTCTTCCAGGTCTTCCGATGCATATGTACAGATCTGACTGCTTACAGATTCTAGCTACAAGGTTTGGACAGTATTTGGGAACTGACAATCCTACGATAAATCGAACTTGGGCTACGGGTGCAAGGTTGTGTGTGGAGGTGGATTTATTGGCAGACCAGGTGGAGCAATTCTCGATTGTTGTCTCTGCAAACCATAAAATGTGGCAGGAAGTAAGGTATGAAAAACAAGGTTTTATTGTGATAAATGCCATAGACAAGGACATTCAAAGGTGGTATGTTGAGCGGGGGAGAAGAAACTACCTATCAGTGTTAATGAAAAACATAAGGAACGGAATGGTCTTCGATAAGAAGTTTGGCGGATGAAAAAAACCAGATCGGATAGAGGTAGTTGCAAGGGAGAATGACAAGAAGGTAGTTGCTAGGGAGAATGACAAGGAGGATCACGGAAGTTCAAAGAAAGTATGTAAAGACGATAATGAAAACATAGTAGTCTTGATGAAAAACAGCGTGCTGCAGTTGATATTGAATTGGCGATAGTGGCTGTGAACACAACGACTCCTTAGAAGGACTTGGAAGAAGGGGAAATTGTGCATGAAGAGGTTAATGATCTTGTGGGATTAGGGGGTGTGCGTAAGGAACATCAAGGGGACAAGCATGTGGAAGAACCTACTGTTGAAAATGTGCAGGTTGATCAAATCAGTGTTGGTTAGTGTTTGGCTGTATAGGAGGCAAATATGTAGCTAGTAGAAGGACCTGCTATGGTGCGAGATCATTTATCGCAGTCTCATGATGTGGTTTCAGAAATACTGGAAAAAGAATGTTGGTTCTCGATTTCGCATGTTCCTCATGAGTGTGAATCTAATCGGGAGGAGGAGGTAATTGCTCTAGAAAAATTACCTTTGGAAAAAGGCTATAGTTCGAATAAGGATTTGCAGATTCACCTTGCAAAACCGAATGCTAATGGGCAAAGTGCAAAGAAATCTCATCGGGTGATCACCCGTCCAAATAAATTCAACTTATGATCAAGACAATTTTAGTTTGGAATGTGCGGGGGTTGGGTACATCAAGAAGTCAATTAAAGGAATTGGTGCCTTCTATTGAGGTTATTTCTGAACCGTTCATTGAGGAGAATATGATGCTTAGATGGGTGAGTTTTTTGAGTTTTCCAAACTATCATGCCAATGAATCTGTGGAGGGGAAGCTTTGGATTTTTTGGAGTGTGAAATTGAAGTTTGAGTTTGCTCGTATGTTTGATCAAAACTCATTTCTGGGTTTTTTAGCTTTGAAGAGAAGATATATATATATATATATATATATATATATATTTCTTTGTTTATGCAAAATGTCGTCAATCTGATCGTCGTGAGCTTTGGAGGGACCTAGAGCTTGCAAAGAGGGAGGATATTTCTTGGCTAGTAGCGGCCGACTTTAACATAATACGGGATGACACTGAACGCATTGGTGGTAATCCAAGGCCTTTATTGGCTATGGAAGAGTTCAATAATTGTCTGGATGGTTGTGGCCTTATGGATATTGGAGTGAATGGTAGGAACATGTCTTGGTGTAATGGACATGATGGCTCATCCAAAAGCTGGGAAAAACTATATCGAGCTCTCTCAAATGCGTCTCTTCTGCAGGATTTTCCAAACACTTTTTATGAGTATGGCAATCGAAAGTCTTCGGATCATAACCCGATGATAATTTGGTTTCAAAGGGAGGTCTTTAGATATGAACCCTCACCTTTCCGATTCCAAAATATGTGGTGCACTCATCATAATTTTTAGAAATATATTGAGGATTCTTGGAGGGACGAGGTTCAGGGCACGGGTTTAGATTAGCGACAAAGCTCAAAAGAGCAAAGTTGGCCATCCGAAATAGGAACTGGCAGGTGTTTGGGCATGTTGATCACAATATTAAGAGACTAGAGGAACGCATGGAAGGACTAGAGGTCCAACTTCAGGGAGGGCACTCACCAGAATTAGAGGAAGAATTTTTTCTTACTAAAATTGAGCTAGAAGCCTGGGAAAAGAGAGAGGAAATTCGTATAACTTAACAGGCCAAAAAGAAATGGTTGGTGGAAGGGGACAACAACTCAAAAACTTTTCATGCTTTTGTGAATCAAAGGAGGAAAAAGTCCTTAATTTCCTCATTGTCGTTTGCGGATGGGGAAGTACTTGAGTCTCCGGAAGCTGTACATGAGGGTGTTATGCTTTACTTCCATTCCTTTTCAACTGGCATCTGGCCTAGTGGAAGAGCAGAGATTGATGAGATTATTTTTCCTGTAGTTTTTGAGGAGGAAAATCTAGTTTTATGTAGTGTGCCTACGGAGGTGGAGGTAAGGTATTCTTTCTATTCCTAGACAAAGTAGCCCAGGTTCAGATGGATTTGGTTCAGTTTTTTTTCATGATTACTGGGATATTGTCAAAGAGGAGGTTGTAGAGGCGGCCAAGGATTTTTTTAATGGTTCTCCTCTACCAAGATTTTACTCTGCATCTTATATTGTTCTGATTCCAAAGGTTCCTAATCCTCAAAGCTTTGATAAATTCAGCCCCATTAGCCTTTGCAGTGTTATTTATAAAAAAATTTCTAAGGTTCATGTTGTGCGCATGACGGGCTTATTATCTAGATTGATATCTCCAGAACAGGGAGCTTTCATTCCAGGTAGAAGCATTGTTGTGCGCATGACGAGTTTGTTCTTTCGAGACAATTTTATGAAGTAAAGGACTGAGCCACTTAACCAGAATCTCGGAGAATACTTTATACACCACCGTGCACAAACTAATGGGCCTGAATTTAGCAAAACTCGAGGGGTTGTCTTCTTTTGGAACAATAAAAATAAAAGTGGAGTAATAAAATTTAGGAAGAGGAGAGAACCATGAAATAAGTCAACGGCAACTTCTAGGTCTTCCTTGATAATATCCCAACAATGCATAAAGAAACAAGAACCAAATCCGTCAGGTCTCGGACTGCTATCTTCTGGAATGTCAAACAGAGCAGTTTTTACTTCCTCCAACGAAGGACTTTGACAAAGAGTAGCATTTTCCTCCTCTCTGATAACTAATTGAAAGAGATCCTTCCAATTGTCCATAAGATACACAATTTTCATGATTGCATCTTCAACATTTTGCACATGTAATTCCACCTTGCCAAAAATCTCTTTATTCCAGGTCCAGAGGATGGGTTTCAACCTTTTTACTTTAGCAGCAAATTTCATGAAGCCTCCCCCATAAATGGGTTGGTTCCAGTTATTCGAGATGACTGTTGTAAAAAGACTTATGTGTTCACCACATCCTTATGAATCTAAAACAGGAGGGTCATATCTTAAACCTTCATCTTTGACTCGAATAAGAAGAGGACTATGATCAGAATATGTCCTAGCTAAGACCGTAGTATATAAAAGAGGAAAATTCGCAAGCAAGCTGTGTGAAACTAGAGTACAGTCCAGCTTGGCCCATATACGTGCTTGTCCCTCATGCCTATTGCACCAAGTATACTTGGAACCATAATACTAGGTTCCAACAGATTGCATTGAGAAATAACATTATTGAAATCATCCATAACCACTTGCGGTTTTGCTTTGCCTCTAATCTTCTCAAAATTGCTCTTAACAGTATTAAAATCACCACATATCAATCACTTATTAGTAAGGATGGAGATTTGTTGTAATTCATCCCATAGAATCATTCTATCTAGATATCCACAACTCCCATAAATAAAAGAAACCATGTACAACAAATTACGACAATTAATGAAACCTGTAATGGCTTGTTGATGAATGGAAATAGGAGAAAAATAAATATCGCCCATCCAAAATACCCAAATTTTACCGTGTTGCTCTTCATTGGATATACAATTCTGCATTTGCAATCTTTTAGCTATCGCATCAACCTTATTGAAACTAATAAAAGGCTCCAAAATGGCAATTATTTTAGGCTTAAACTTTCTGACAATTTTTTTAAGCTTTCCAATTGTGAGCATATTACCAATCTCTCGAATGTTCCACACCAGGGTCTTCGGGATCATGTATAATTCGTAAATATAGTCCCATCAACTAGGGACAAGTATTTTGTATTCTTACCCTTCTTTCTATCATTTTGTTTTTGTCTTTCAGAATCTGACTTGTACCCTTTGTAGGAACTGAATATGTCCTGTAACAATTCTTCTTCGTCATCCAGGTCTTTGAAGGAATTGAAAGAATTTGAGATCAAGGTCACAAGGCCCTCTTCTTCCTTTGATTCGCCTTGTGAATTCTGGCCCTTCGATAGAGTTATTTCTCCCAAGTAAGACCCCCTCATGTTCTCCACCTCAAACGACATTACTAGTCCATAGGTAGCCTCAACATTGTTCTTTGTGGGACTACTATCTGAGATTTCTTTGGGGTGAATGGACCTCTGCTTTACACACATTTGGTCTTGTACATCAAGCCTTTGCCCCTCTATTTTTTCCTCTTCAACATCTACTCTTTCTGTGTTGTGTCCATTATTATCATGAAGTTTCTCCTCGAGATTCTTTCCAGCTATCACCATCACCTCATGTTTCCTTGTCTCTGTTTGACCTCAATATCCACTCTTTATGCGTTGTGTCTATTATTATCATTAGCCTCCTGAAACACTGTAAGGTTTTCTTTATGCCTACCATGTGGATTTTTAACAGCATACTTCATGTTTGGGGCTTTTCCTATGGGTTTAATGGATTTACCCAAGAGATTGTTCTTAGTCATTTCGACAAACACCTACGTAGTGTCCTTGTTGCCTACATATGAAGCAGTAGGTTGGGACTTTTTCGTATACCACATGTTGCCAAAAGCCATTATTCTCCGATGTTCCCACCTAAAACCATCAATCAAATTTTTCGAGATATCTATTTCAATACATACACGAGCACATGAAGGTATAGTTCTACTTATAGTCGGATTATTAGTACATAAGAATCTACCCATAACACTCAAAAAAAATATGAAGATAAGCTAATTAAAAAAAAAAAAGCAAAGGTAGAGATGGAAAATTTACCCAGACTGGAGCTAGAGGAGGTTTTTCTCTACCATTGAAATCTAGATACCACTTGAAAACCCAATATGTAAAGCCCTCCATTTCTCGTCTCTCTTGCCCAAGCTTTAGCAAAATCATATTCACTCTTCATCATCACCATGATGTGTCGATTATCAAAAATCCCAATCATGGAAAAGCTAGCAAGCCCCCACGGTTCACCACGTAAATTTTGATACTGTCTAGTGAAGGTCGACCACAAGGGAATTTCATAACCAAAGTATTTTTGACAGATTTTTCAACCACTGCCATCTTTTTCTAAGAGAAAATAAATGCCAGGGAGCCGTTCAGATTCATCGGAGAAACCATTGGAATACCAGCAAAAGAGGTCGCCAGCACCTGAGGTTTAAGCATCTCGACATATGTGTGGGAGGGACCAGCAGTCAGAGCCAGCAGGGCCATATCAGCAGAGTAGGCGTTCACGAGCACAGTAGAGCTCATCGGCACTTGAGGTATGCCGGCAAAGGGGTTCGTCGTCGCCAGGAGCATGGGCATCTCAACCTGGGTGCAGGGAGGCCCCGCCGTTAGGGCCGAAGGAGCCATGGACTCCAGTGGCAGATCTAAAGTTCCCCTCAAGTGAGATTTAAAAATCAGCAGACCTTTTCCTACGCAGTTCGCGCCCACCTCACTCAATCTACAAAAGAGGATGAATTTGTTGCTTCAAAACCCTCTTCGTCGTCCTCCTCAAAATCTGCTTCAAAACCCTCTTCATCGTCTTCACCCTCTTCGTTAGAGTTCTCTCTGGTCTTCTCGTGTTTCTCTCTAAATGGATGATAGCTTACAGCTGGTGGTTACGATGGAGGAAACGGCGGTGGAATGGCTTTGGTGGAGGGTATGGCAAAATGGTGGTGGTGGTTATGGGTCGGGCATTGGTGGTAGCGGTGGAGGGGTTGGTAATGGAGGGGGCTCAGATGATGGCAACGGTGCAGGCCAAGGTGGAGGATATGGTTCAGGTGGTGGTAATGGTGGCAATGGTGGTGGTTTTGGTGGTGGATGGGGCAATGTGGGTCTGGTTTGGGAGGGGAGGAGGTGGTGGCTTTGGGTTTGGGTCTGGTTCTGTCTTTGAGTCTAACCATAGCCTAATAAACCTTTAACAATATACCTGCAAAGGAATAGATCAGTCACAACTTGAAACAAATTATAACAATTCAAGATCAGAACAAAATCCTTCTATAACTAATCGATTCTCGACTATGTAACGCTTGCGAGAGCCTATAATCAGGAGGTTCTAAATCATAGCAAGTAGCCAAGCAAACTGCTTAGGGTACCTGTAAGGATAAGCCCACAACAGAAAAGTACATAGATTATTTTGCTCTGAGAAAAAGAAAGGATGAAAAGTCCATTGCAAGAGAATTAATGTTATATGAGACCAATTCCACTCCGACTATATGGGAAACACTAGTAATATAGAAACAAAGAACCACTCTGATTATATGGATAACAGTAGCACAAAGCATGTTAACAAACGTCCCTTGATAATTTCATCACTCCAATCTACTTATAATGGAATTGATAAACCCCATGAACTAGTAATATTGTTTGGAAGGAATTGGTGGGTGCAGTACATAAATTTTTTTGGGGGCTAATCTCCCCATGAACTTTGCAGCTTCTTTTTTGACTCTTATTCGTAAGGTGGAGACGCCAACAAGTTTTGACAAGTTTAGACCAATTAGTCTATGCTCAGTATTCTACAAAATCTGCTCAAAAATATTGGTGAGTCGCCTGGCTCCGATACTCCAACGAATTATATCCCCAGAATAAGGAGCCTTCATTCCAGGCCGAAGCATTTTCGACAACATAAGTCTCACTCAGGAACTGGCACATAGTATTAACAAACACGTTCGGGGTGGTAACATCATCTTGAAACTTGATATGGAGAAAGCTTATGACAGTGTATATTGGGACTTTCTTTTACACATTATGGCGCACTTTGGATTCTCAAATCAGATGTGTGGTTTGATCAGGCAATGCATCTCTAACCCGTGGTTCTCAGTCGTCATGAATGGGGTCTCAAAAGGTTTTGTTAAAAGTGGTCGAGGCTTGAGGCAAGGAGATCCAATCTCACCTTATTTATTTATCATTGTTGAAGAAATCCTTTCTGGATTGCTTAAGGTGAGATTTGAAGAAAAGAAAATTGGAGTCTACTTGCAACCGAGAGGCACACCATTGATATCGCATTTGCTGTATGCCGATGACATGGTTGTTTTTGCTAATGGGAGTAAAAAGTCAGTGAGTGCCATAGGGGATACTCTGTCTACTTATGAGCAATGGTCAGGACAAAAGGTTAGTAAAGCCAAATCCTCTATAACTTTTTCAAAATATGTTACCAATACTCAACGTCGTTCTCTCCTTAATCTCACTGGTTTTGTGGAAGGTAAAATGCCTTTCAAATACTTGGGAGTGCCAATCACAATTGGGCGAATGAAAGCTGTATATCTAGAGGAACTTGTTGGAAAAATAAAGTCAAGGTTGGAGGGGTGGAAAAATAAGTTGTTAGCTAATGGGGCCCGTGTACTACTCTTAAAGCATGTTCTAATGAGTCTTCCTATATACTTATTATCTACTGGGAATGTGCCTGCTTCGGTGTTGAAAAGTATAAATAGATGTTTGTGCAATTTTTTCTGAGGTATGCATGAAGGAAAGCCAAAAAAATATTGGAAGTCATGGGATAATTTATGTTTCCCAACAGCAGAAGGTGGAATGGGATTTAGAAATTTTAAAGATGTTCAAAGGTCTCTTTTCATGAAGTTTGCGTGGAAGATTATGGTGGAAGACTCTTTATGGACAAAATTTTTTAGAGCCAAATATGTTAGAAATAACCATATTTCACTTGTGGATCAAGGAAAAGGCTCAAGATTCTGGAGGATGGTAGCTTCGTGTATCCCAGATATAATTAACCATTCAAAATGGAAGATTAAAAACGGGAATGTCTCTTTCTGGTTTGACAAGTGGCCTTTTGTGTAACTTGATTTCTATGGGTGATTCCCCAAGCTTACAGGTGAAAGACTGCAAAATAGAGAATGGCTGGGATGTTGCCATGTTACGTCGCCTACTGGGGGAAGAAATAGCCGAAAAAGTGTTGAATGTTTTAAGCAAAAGCAGAGAAGGGGCTGATTTGCTGGTATGGACAGAAAATAATGATGGAAAATTCTCTACAAAGAGTGCATGGAACTGTGTTCGAGTAACTACCTCCAAGGTTAGATGGGCTGAGTGGGTATGGCACCCTTGTATTCCAAAGAATTTTTCGTTTATTATGTGGAAAGTCTTCAACAACGTTTTAAGTGTGGATGATAAAGTTAGAAAGTTTGGCATTCCTATAGTCTCAAAATGTGATTGTTGTTTGAATGGTGGCTATTAAGACATAAATCATGTTCTTGCAAATGGTGATATTGTAAAGGAAGTGTGGACTAGAGTCTCTATGCAGATGGGCTTGGGCAGAATTACAAGATGTTCATGGAATCAACTAGTAGAGGTTTGGTTTACTAAGGCATCAAAATCAGCCCAAATGGGGTAGCTGCTGGGTATAATTCCTTCTATTGTCACTTGGTCCCTCTGGTCGAGAAGATGTAAGGCACGTATGGATGGAGTTAAAGACTCAGCTGCTACCGTGTGGTATAATATCAAGATATGGATTGAAAAGTGGGAGAAAAACTCAAAGCGGGAAAATTGTTGTCGAGACAAGATGAAATAATTCTATCGGAGCTCAACATCCCAATTAAACCTTCGAAAAGATTAGTTCCAATTTGGTTCGATGGGCAAAGTCGGCAACTGGACGTCTAAAACTGAATGTAGATGGAAGCTCAAATGGGAATCCAGGTGCTGCGGGTGCGGGTGGAGTGCTTAGAGATGCAAATGGAGACTTGCTCATGGCATATTCGGTTCACCTCGGTACAGGTACTAATAACTTTGCAGAACTTATGAGTTTAGTTCATGGTATACGTTTGATTAAAATGATGGGGTGGGGCGCATTGATCTGGAATTAGATTCCATGGTAGTGGTCAGATGGTTGAAAATATCGGTTTGTGAAGTATGGTATCTAGTAGACTACTAGGATGAACTAATGGAGGTGTTGAAAGAAGTAGATTCACAAGTTATGCATATATATCGGGAAGGAAACGCCTCGGCAGATTATTTGGCGTGATTGGGAGCGAGGGGTTGCACTCAACAATGGTGTTATGAGGATATCCCCAACAACTTTAGAGGAATTTTACGTTTGGAAAAATTTGATTTGCCTAGTATCAAAAATGGGAGATAAAAGGATTAGTAGACTTTAGTCTGCTTCGTTTTCTTGCTTTGTTTTTTTTTGTCTTTGTAAAGCCTTTATGTTTTACGGCAAGTAGTTGTACCACGGGTTGGTTTAAATTGGCTGATGTTACCACGGTTTTCCTCCACCAAAAGTGAGGGTTTTCAATAAATTTCGGAGGTTCCGTCCTCCTTTATTTAAAAAAAAAAAAAGAGAAAAAAAAAACCCCAAATAATCCAATTTTATATTAAATATTTACTGCAGAAGGGCAGATGTGGGTAACTTACCAAGACAAAGGAACAACAGATGAAGGCCAATATGGTCTGTCTCACTCATATTTGCTTTGTCCTCACCAAGTTCCTAAACCAACGAAACATAAAAGAAATACATGCTACAACAATCTCATATAAAAGATTATGAAAACAAACCGCAAATGAGTAGCAGCAGCCAATCCACGAATATAATGTAAATGGAAACAAACCTGTTAGATAAACATTTGCATGATTCCTGTTTTGACACCTAAGCAATGCAGTAGAGAAAGTCCCAGATGAAATTATTTCAAATGACGAACAATGACACGAAACGTTAAGAACAGAGAAAAAGAGAGAGTAAAGCAGAGCACTCCAATGAAATCTGAAATGCAACCTTCAAGAAAGATGGTATCGGTTTCTCCAATAAATTTCCAACTAGTCAGTTAAATAGCTAAAGAACTGAAAAGAATAGTGGATCTCTATTTCAGATGAACATTCAAAGAAAACAATAATCCGGTGCTTAAGTTGATGGAAGCTGCCATATTCAGATTATAATAATCAAAGTTTTGACAATAGCAGAGAATATGCAAAGGGACAGTGAGACCAGCGATTTTGTTTAAATATTAATGGTAATTCGTTTCTCCGCCGCAAGATATAACATAAAAACTTTGCGAAATAATTTGATTGCCTTTCGCTTACAAAAACTAAAAACACAGCGGTGGTAAAACCCATATACAGTACATGACGACCATAAATATGCAATCTTTTTTAATTCAGCTGTTCTGTTTTCTTGACAAAATCACCAACCATCCAACCAAAAGAGCAAACGTTATCGTCAAACATGACCTGCCTTCTACATTCAAGTGGAAATCCCATCAAACAGGCATCTACTTCTAGCATCTGTTAGGTGAGAACCCAATCAGGGAATTAGCGAGGTCGAAGCCGACACGAGTCCCTTGCTGTTGCACATTCCCGATTATCGACAACGACGACGGAGTCGAAGCGAACGCCAGACAAAACGTCCCGACCGAGTCAACCGGTATGAGGTAATTCTTTGCCGGTAACGGTAACTCTTTCCCATCTGGGAAATGAAATTTCATTGTTGGGACCACCACGCTGGTCCTCGAAGACAGGTTGTAGCACGTGTCGAACAGCGCCACGCCTTCGGCGGACGGCAAGTTCCGCGTTCGCTTGACGAAGGCATCGCGGACCGAGTTGTAGGCGTCGGTCTGGAGCCGAGTCACGGCCGTGCCCGAGTCGACGATGATTCCACCGTTTCCGCTGTCGTCGATGTGAAAGATGGACTCGGGAATCGAGAGCAACTCGCCTCCGACACTGATTCCAGTCATGCCGAGATAGTAGAACGTATCGAGTTGGGGGTTACGACGCAAAGGCGCCGTAATGGCATCACGAGGGATAGGTGAGTGGAACTCGAGGGTCGAGGCTGAGTCGGAGTCGCGGTCCACAAGGCAGTACGAGAAGGAAGAGGCATTGAGCTGAGACGGGAACGAGAGCGAGCCACCACCGAGTCCGAGTAAACCTGCCGCGCCGATGAACAGGCCTTCATTATTGTGGCCGCAGCCGATGGCTACGTCGTTAACCGAAGCAGAGCCGAGCGTGATGGTCTCTGTGACGAAATCCCCGACGGTATACGACCCGTCGCCATAGGATACCTCATAGAGACACGTACCGTTACGGCACTCGGACACGTCGAGGGACTTGCATTGCCGGGTCTCGCACGAGAGCGGCGAGTACGAAGACGAAGCAGCAGGTTCGAAGATCGGGTCGGCTTGCTGGTAGCAGTCGGCACAGGGAGCGCACTGTTGCCAGCTGACATCACTGCCCGTGTCGAGCACCATGTACACCGGACTCGGAGGCTCACCGATTCCGACTCGAGAGAAGTACTCACCGCTTCCCTGACTCGTCCCCGACACAACTGGACCTTTCATGAGCTCGGTTTCAAAGCCCCGACCATTGCTCGTATCCAGCGGCTCGAGATCTGATGGGACGATGCCTGTGAGTGCCAGATCTAACCGGGTCGTCAAAGATCTGACTCGGGCAGAATCGCGCTGGAGTCGTGCCAAAGTCAGGGACTTGTACTCCCTGTGTGAAGGTTTCTGAAGAGAAACTCTCGAATGTAGCTGAAGAGTGAACGGAGACTTGGCTGAGAAGCTTCGCTTTTGTTGGTCGAATGTTGTTGTCGCGAAAACGGTCTTGGTGTTTTGTATCAAAGCCGCGACGTCCAGGATGGTAGTTTGAGGGCTCTGAGACAAGCTTCGAGAGTGACCAAAGCCGATCAAAGTGCAGAAGAAGGCGACTACTGCGAAGACAATGTAAACGAGCTGAAACCTCATTTTGGGTTGGCCACTGAACAGAAGTGCAGGAGTGAAGTGAGGAAGCGTACGAGAAGTGCTCGAGAGCAACGGGGCATTTATTTGCAGCGATTCACGTAAAGAAGGTTGGAAGAAACAAAAGCAACGGGGGATCGATCGGTGTGGGAGAGAAGCTTTGAATGCTCACTCTCTTGCCCGAGGCCAGTTTGAGTTGGTGGGGCTTAAAAGACGTTTTGGATATGATGTTGGATCTTTAATTAGATTTAAAAGCATTGAGTTGAGGGGCCGTACATCGATCATATGGTTCACGAGTTTTTTCAGGGTGTCATTACCTTTGCATTTTTGGGAATAATATTAACACCTCCTTTGTTATGCACTTTTTTTTTTTACGATGTGGGGTTGGTTGAGGGTCGCTGCAAAAAACTAGTTTTGAGAAGAGTTTTTACTGTTTAGAAATGTGAAAAACGAGTGGGATAATAGAAGATTGTTGATTGATTCTTCATGTGCTGATCATGTAGTGCTTGCATGCACCGGCTGTTTATGCTAGCTAGCTCTTTTTTTACCATAATTCATGGACGGATGAACCTCTTGCTTTAATCCCCTTTAACCACATAATTATCTCAAATTTAGTAAGGCTGCCTTAAAGCTAATTTGGTGGGTGACTTTCTTGGGAACATTCCAGGTCAAAAGGGAAAACCTTGTTGGAGTCTATGACTATGGGATACTCTCTCTCTCTCTCTCGCTCTCTCTGAAGCAAAATTGTCCATGATTTTGGTTTATTTAATACATATGTAATTATGTATAAGCTTGTAATCATGATATGATGCATTCTGTGTCCATAATAATTATGCTTGCAAGTTGATGGCACTAAATCAGTAGGTCAAAAGAAAACCTTTTTCTTTCGACGTGGGACAACCGGACAGGCACTAATAATTGGTTTGAGTCCGGACTTGGTTCAACAACTTCAACCGTTCAAAGATGAACACAAAATAGCCCATTCTTTTTTACTTTTTCTTTTTTTTTTTTTTTTTTCTTTTTTTCTTTTTTGAAAGAGGGTGTTACACGCCGACAAGGAAAGAACTGAATTGGAAAGATGAAATATGGGAGAGTGTTGAGAGGTGAGATAACCCTAGAGCAAAAGTCTAAGGCCTCGTTTGAAATATGGACTCATCTCAAATCATTTTGAGTTCTGTTAAAACTAAAAAATAGAGAGCACGAGAGACGTTTGAGAAAATGCCTTAATGACTAGAATTTCATTCATTGTGGCAGAGGAAAGAATATTGTTTCCTGCCTCACGAGTACAACAGGTTCACAAGGTATTTAAAAGGGTTTTTACATTTCAGTAGAATATTCTTTCTAACAGAATTGGTTACAAGAAATTATTCTAGAGTATTTTATTTGCCACATAGGTCTCCATCAGTCGATTGTGCAGCACTATCCTGGCTGGAGGAGTCTTTGAGAATATGTTTTGTTTTTATCTCTTTAGCAACACCCCGTGAATCAAGCGGTACTGGGCAGATAGTGAGGCTTGAGTGCAAAATATTAAACCTCGTTGTGGACAGTGGTTTAGTAAGGATATCGGCAAGTCGATCCTTGCTAAACAAAAATGAAACTTGAAGAGCTTTGGCAGCCACCCGATCACGGATAAAGTGATAATTAATTTCAACATGTTTGGTGCGACAATGCATGACAGGATTAACAGATGGATAAGTTGCACCAAAATTATCACACTATAGAGTAGGTGGCTTAGAAAGGAAAATCCCAAACTCCTTTAACAGTGTTTGCAACCACAAAATTTCACAAGTCATATTTGCTATAGCTTTATACTCAGCCTCAGTCGAAGAGCGAGCATTAGTGAGCTGCTTTTTAGAGCCACAAGAAATGAGGTGAGATCCAAAGTAGATACATAAACCACGTGTAGACTTGCGGTCATCAGGACATTCATCTCAGTCAGCATCGGAGTAGGGAGACAGAGTGGAGGTGGTGACTGATGAAAAATAAAGATCAAAGTGTTGAGTGAGATGTAAATAGCGAATGATTTGTTTGATAGCTTGTTAGTGAGGGACACGAGGACAATGCATGAACTGACACACTTTATTAATAGAAAATGATATGTCAGGTCGAGTGAAAGTCAAATATTACAGACTACCGACAACACTACGGTGTAACTGAGGATCTTCAAAGGATGGTCCATGTAAGCTTAGTGGAAAAGGACATGAGGTAGGCACTGGTTACAGACTTATGCATGTTGGTCCAAATGAGTAAATCAGAAATATACTTGGATTAAGATAAGAATAAACCAGATGAATTACGACATACTTCAATGCCTAAGAAAAAATGTAATGACCCCTTAACAGGAAAATAAACACGAAGTGCATCAATAAAATCTGATACAATAGAGACATTAGTTCTAGTAACAATAATATCATCTACATAAATTAGAACATAAATAACAGTAGATGCAAAATTAAGAATAAAAGAGTGAAGAATCTGATTTGAAACTTTGAAAACCAAGGGTCAACAAACGATCACTCAGTTTTGAAAACCAAGCCCTGGGGGCTTGTTTGAGTCCGTAAATGGACTTTTTCAACTTACAGGCATGAGTGGGGAGATCCGAATTGACGAAGTTAGGAGGTTGCTGCATGTACATAGCCTCTTCGAGATCCTCTTGTAAAAAAACGTTTTGTATGTCCAGTTGATGTAGCAACGAGTGAGAGGAAACAGCAAGCGAAAGGAGGAGACAGATTGTAACTGGTTTTACAACCAAGATAAAAGTATCCGTGTAGTCCACGCCAGCTTGCTGATGAAAACCCTTGGCTACAAGCCGTGCTTCGCGGCGTTCAAGGGAGCCATAAGCAAGTCTTTTGGTTTTAAGAACCCATTTAAAACCTAAAACGTTGAGATTGGAAGAGAACGGTACCAAATCCCAAGTTCGGTTAAGAAGTAGAGCTTGAAATTCAACATCCATGGCAGAGCGCCACTCGGGGTACTTGGATGTCTCGGTGTAAGATGCAGGTTCTTCGAAAACTAAGGAAGGCTGATAAATCGTGAGAGAGAGGGATGGTTCAGAGGAAGGCCAGGGAACAGTTCGTCAGAACAATGAAGAGGAAATTATTTGTGGGCTTTCAGACGGGTGACTATAGGGTGGTTGGGGAGGGGTCGAGGAGTAATGGAAGACTGTGGTTCATCAACATGAGGAAAAACGTGGGGAATCGATTATGGGAGAAGGGGAAGCAGAGGAAGAGGGAACGAGTTCTCAGGTGCAGAAGTGATCGAAGAAAAATGATGAAGGGGGTCAGGTAGGGTTTGATTGGAGGTTAAGTTGGGCTCAAGAAAGGATAGGCCTGGCTGAAGGAGTGGATTGGGGAGAACAACCAGTGGACCATTAGATGCAATAGGGGGAATGTGTAAACAATTACTAAAATCAGAAGGAATAGCAGTAGGGGCCGAATTGGGCTGAGATGAAAAGGGAAAATGCAACTCATCAAATTTAGCATCCCTAGAAATATAGACACAGCCCATAGGAATGTGTAAGCAATTATAGCCCTTATGGTTAGAACTATATCCCTTAAAAATGCAAAGTTGAGATCTTAGGTCTATTTTGTGTTTATTAAGTGGACATAAATTTGGCCAACAGGCAGAGCCAAAGGTATGGAAAAATTTGCAGTCAGGAGGATGGTGAAACAATTTCTAAAAAGGAGAGATATTATTAAGGAGTGGAGTGGGCATTTAATTAATTAGATGAAATGCGGCAAACCAATATTTAAAGGGTACAAGGACATGGGCTAAGAGTGAAAGCCTAATTTCAATAATATGGTGATGACTCTTTTCAATACTTCCATTTTGAGCATGAGAATAAGGACATGTAATTCTATGATTAATTCCAAAAGATTTTAATAAGAGTGAGGGGGGCGAAAATTGTCTCCCCAATATGATTGAACTGAAATAATGTTGTGAAAAAATAATTACTAACATAACGTAAAATGGCAAGAAAGACAGAAGAAACATTAGATTTAGATTGAAGCGGAAAGAACCAAATGTATTTAGTGAAATCATCTACAATAACAAGATAGGATCGACAACCCAGTGTAGACAACACAGGTGCCAGCCCCCAAACATTTAGAAAAAAAAGTTCAAAAGGTTTATGAGATTGTGAAGGTGAAGGTGGGTGAGGAAGTGTATGAGATTTTGCTTGAAAGCAGGCAGAACAGGAGGATAAGACCGTGCCACTAGTCACTGGAAGCTGAAAATGTCGAAGTGTAAGAGAAGTAGTCTGAGGAAAAGGATGTCCAAGTCGGGAATGCCAGATTTGAGGAGTGGTACATTCACCCATACAAGCTTGTGGAGAAGTATTTTTGGAGAAGGCCGCAGCATCAGTGGGAAGAACATACTGTCCATTTTCAACGGTGCCATGAAAGACTACCTCCTGTGTTCGCAAATCCTTCACAAGAAAAAAAGAGTCATGAAATTCAAAATTAATAGAATTATTAATACAAAATTGACGAATAGATAATAAATGGCGAGAAATAAAAGGAACATGAAGAAATTGGTGAAGAAATTTGCCAAATGATGTAGGAAGGTGAGTCGAGCCAATGTTGTGGACGGGGAGTGTCGAGCCATTACCAATGCTAATGCCGTCAGGACCTTGATAAACTGTCGAGTCTAAGTTGAGATTTACAAAATCTGCCGTAAAATGATTAGTAGTTATAGTATCGGGAAACCACGCATTAGTGAGAATTGAGGGAGAGGGCAAGGAGGTCAAATGAGCAGCCAAGGAAGGTGGAGGTGGGGCTTGATACGTTTGGTTGAACCTGTGGTAGCACAATAAGGCTGTCTTAGTTTAAGGCAAACTTGACAAACAAGCTGTGTATCAGGTTTGTTTGAAAAAAATTTTGAGTGGCCAATACTAGCCCCACATCCATGGTGAAAACCACGAAAGCCTCGACTTCTAGCGGAAGATGATAGGGAGAATGAAGGCTTGGTGATGGTGGTATTAGCCGATAGTGGGCTACCGAAGAGAAGGCGCTGGGTTTGATGAGAAAGTCTAGATTCATGGTTAATGAGATAGCTGTAAATGTATTGGGGTGATAGAGGATCTAGTCTGGTGGTGAGGGATGTCACTAGAGACTCATAATTGGTGCCTAATCCAGCTAAGAGGTAAATGGAAAATTTAGAGGGTGAGAGGGTGGCCGATGGCACTGAGAGAAGCAGGAAGTGTTGTTGTTTTGTTATAGTATTCTATAATGGTCTCAGATCCTTTTTTTAGGGTAGCTACTTGGTATTGTGTTTGCATAACATAAGCAAAAGATTGTGTAGCAAAGAGATTGTGAAGAGTAGACCACGTGTGAGGTTGAGCATTTAAGGACTTGAGCAAGAACCGAATCAGAAAGTGAAGAGTTGATTGCCGATATGATAAGTTGGTCTTGAAGGACCCATCTGGCGTATGC
Organism: Juglans microcarpa x Juglans regia; assembly: GCF_004785595.1. Classification (NCBI taxonomy): domain Eukaryota; kingdom Viridiplantae; phylum Streptophyta; class Magnoliopsida; order Fagales; family Juglandaceae; genus Juglans; species Juglans microcarpa x Juglans regia. Next base: position 663,438 of record NC_054608.1, on the reverse strand, counting down.
TGGGTTAGGCTGGCCATCGAGTGTAGGGGAGGGCATGGGAGTGGTGCCATCGAAATGGCCAAACAATTGATGGCCTTTAAGGAAAGGAGCAATCTGTGCTTTCCATAACAAATAACTGTCAATGGTAAGCTTGATGGTGACAAAGTGTGTGGCAGAGTTGATGATGGCGCGGTATTGGGAGGAAGTGGTGGTGAGTTTTTTGTGTTTTTCTTTGAAGAGTTGCTAGAATCTATTTTTGGTTATTGGAAAGAAAATAGACAACGGTCTTTTGGCAGCTCTGGTACCATGATAAAACTAAAAAATATAGAGCATGAGAGACGTTTGAGAAAATGCTTTAATGACCAGAATTTCATTCATCTTGGCAGACGAGAGAATATTGTTTCTTGCCTTACGAGTACAATAGATTCATAAGGTATTTAAAAGAGTTTTTACATCTCAGTAGAATATTATTTCTAACAGAATTGGTTACAAGAAATGATTCTAGAGTATTCTATTTGCCACATAGGTCTCCATCAATCGGTTGTGCAGCACTATCCTGGCTGGAGGAGTCTTCGAGAATATGCTGTGTTTTTATCTCCTTAACAAGTTCAAATTTAAGCTTAGCCTAACATCAAAATACACAACTTATGAATCATTAAATATCACTTAACTCAAGACTTATTTACACGTGTAACTCACAATTTTTTTCAATTCAACATCTTTTTACATGCGGGACCCACATCTTTTTCAACTTTTCATAAATACATTTAAACTTATCTTAACATTCAAACACATCTAAACTCATCATGGTAGGCCCATAAACTTCACTCTACCATCTCAATTCACTATTATTTATAAATAATTCAACTCATATCAATTCAGCTCAACACTCAAACGAGGCCTAAAAGGGCTTATACGTGATGGGCCATGAAGAAGGGCTACGAAGACTAAAGACGTCCAGGCCTGGCTTACATTGGGCTATGGCCCAACTCTATCTTAGATCCTTATATTGTTGTAGTGTCTTAATTGTAACCCATGGTACTTAAAAGGCATTTTCATATTTCATGATATTAGTATAACTAGGGTAGCAGAAGGAAGAAGGGGATCATCGAGATTTTTTGTGTTGTACTGTTCTATTGTTTGGAGGTGCTCCCCTAGAAAAGAGCCTTATTTCCTTATCAATATACATATATTTCCCTTCCATTCATATTTTCCATTACATTCCCTTACTTAGTTGTTACAAAATGGTACTAGAGCCACCGATTCTACACTAAAAAAAAATTTCATGGCTGAAGGTACGCGTCTTAAAGACTTAAAAGAAGAACTCACTTATTTCAAGAAAAATACAGAAACCCACATAAAAAATGTTGGGAGTCAGTTTAACACAATTGGAGTATAGATGCTAGCAATGAGACGCTAGATGGAGACCATGATGCAGCAATTTTCATCTATGGCAGCAGATCTGCACAACGTAAACAAAGCAGTATCAGGTAGATCTTCGAGTCATAATGAGAGCAATAGGCCACAACAAATCATACCTCATGCAAGGGAGATTCAACCCATATCTGTAAGATTGGACTTCCCTCTATTTCATGGTGATTACCCACATGGGTGGCTGCATAAGTTGAACCAGTTTTTCACATTTCGCAATACTCTTCCACAACATCGATTAAGAATAGTGTCATTTCATATGGAAGTAAAACACAAGTAAGGTTTCAGGACCTCGATGAATCTGGTGGATTAACTGGATGGGATGAGTTTGTTCAAGCACTATTAGTTAGATTTGGCCCTAGTAGCTATAATGATCCTATGGAACAACTGACTAGACTAAGACAAGTGGGCACTATATAGGAATACAAAACAAACTTTGAAGTCTTATCCAACAGGCTATGTGGGTTATCTGAGACATACAAATTAAATTGTTTTCTTAATGACCTATGAGATGAAATTAGGTTTACTGTCAGAATGTTTAGCCTAAACAATCTAGTCACGGCTTATGGGTTGGCCAAAATACAAGAAGAGAATGTCTCTTTACATAAAAGAATAACCTATAAAAACCCACCCTCACACCACCCTGAGCCAGCCTCCCTTAAATTTACCCAAAATTTCCATACCACAGACAACCCTAAAACCCAACCAAAGGCAGTAGTGCCAACCCAAAAGATCAGCCAGAACCAAATGAGGGAACGTAGAGAAAAGGGCCTCTTTTACTATTATGACTCCAAATGGGCTCCAGGCCATAGGTGCTAAAGTCCAAAATTATATTTAATTGAAGAAGTGGATGAGGAACAAGAAGTTCTTGGGGTGGATACTAGTCAATTGAGTGACCCTGACAGTAGTATGATATTGCCTCCACCTGGGAAATGCCTAGAAAGAGCCCAAGGGCTGGGCTCTATCTTATGGAAATTTTAGCAACTCACCATGCAGTTTACACATAAAAAAGGTTGTAGTGACATTAAAGGGGTTGAGTGGCAGCACATGGATTGAAGAAGGGGCAGTTAACAAGGCCAACAGATTAGAGAAAAATGGGTCTTACTGCAATTGATAAAAGAACTTCCTCCAACCACAACAATAACCCACATTCCAAAACTTATACAACTCTTCCTCAACCTTTACTTTGACATTTTTGCCCTCCATTTTGGCCTACCACCAACCAGATCCCATGAACATGCCATCACCCTCCAATCTGGAACTCAACTAGTCTTAATTAGGCCATACCGCTACCTATATTTCCAAAAGGACGAAATTGAAAAAATAATCAAGGAATTACTGGAGTCAAGAGTGGTTAGGCCCAGTCAAAGCCCCTATTCATCCCCCGTACTATTGGTGAGGAAGGCAAATGGTACATGGCATTTATGTGTCGACTATAAGGCACTAAACAGTGTCACTATGAATGCTAAGTACCCTATTCTAGTTGTGGAAGAATTAATGGATGATCTAAATGGCACCAAAGTGTTCCCCAAATTTGATTTAAAGTCGAGTTGCCATCAAATTAGGGTGAAACCTGAAGATATCCCTAAGACTGCGTTCAAAACACACGAGGGGTATTACGAGTTTTTGGTTGTGCATTTTGGCTTAACCAATGCCCCCTTCAACTTTTCAAAGCCTAATGAATCAGATTTTTAAACCTCATCTTAGAAAGTTTATTTTTGATTTTTTTTTTAATTTATATATATATATATATATATATATATATGACATTTTGATCTATAGCAGGGATGATGAAGCCCACTTAAACCATCTGAAGGTAGCCTTCAATATCCTAAGGGAAAATCAACTATTTGCTAAGGTTAGAAAATGTTGTTTTGGATGCACAGAGATCTCATGTCTAGGCCATTTAATATCTAGCCAAGGTGTTCGAGCAGATCTAGAGAAGATTAAGGTTATGTTGGGTTGGAGAAATACCTAAATCTATTAAGGCCTTCTGAGGCTTCTAGGGCTTGATAGGCTATTACAGAATATTTGTTCGAGGTTATGAGGCTATAGCTGCCAAGCTAACCAGCTTGCTTAAGAAGGATAGTTTTGTGTGGGATGAGGAAGCACAAACTGCTTTTGACAAGCTAAAAACAACCACGACTGAACCCCTAGTCTTGACACTTCCCAAATTTCAATCACCCTTTGTCATTGAGTGTGACACTTCAGGAGAAGCTATTGGAGCAGTTTTGATGTAGTCAAGCAGACCCTTAGCATTCTTCAATCAAGCTTTGAAGGGCAGAGCCCTAAGACTCTCCACCTATGAGAAAGAATTGCTAGCCCTAGTTTCTGCAGTACAAAAGTGGCACCACTACCTATTAGGTCAACCTCTTGTTGTCAAAACAGACCATCAAAAGCTTAAGTTCCCATTGGATCAAAGAGTATGGACTGTCATGCAACAAAAATGGATTTCCAAGCTTATGGGCTATGACTTCATTGTTGAATACAAGAAGGGCAAGGAAAACCTAGTAGCTGATGCTTTATCTAGGCAAGGATGAGAAACTAAAATAACTGTCTCGATGATTTCTTTTCCTAATTGGGATTGGATGACTGAAATCAAGGTTTTATATATGACTGATTACAGAATTCAAGCTATGAGGGAGAAACACCAACAAGGGCAATTACCATCACCATACTTAGTAAGAAATGAAGTTTTATTCTACAAGGGGCGAGTGTACATCCCTACCAACCAAACCTTCATCCACAAGTTACTAGACTTGATGCACAGTAGCCCTCTGGGGGGCCACTTAGGCTTTGATAAAACTCTGCACAAGGTTAAGAGAGACTTCTACTGGCCAGGTCAAAAGTTTGACGTGAAGGCATTTTTAAGAAGTTGTGATATTTGCCAAACTGTGAAGGTCAATAACACATTTCCCAGTGGCCTCCTCCAGCCCCTACCCATACCCTCTACACCATGGATTGACATAACCATGGACTTTGTTGATGGTTTACCTATAACTAGAGGGTTTAATGCTATGTGGGTGGTAGTTGACATGTTTACCAAGTACTCTCACTTTATTCCACTCTCTCATCCCTATACTGCTAAGGTGGTAGCCCAACTTTTCTTGAGACATATTTTTAAATTGCATGGCATGCCCAACTCGATTATATTAGACAGGGATCCTACTTTTACCAATAGGTTTTGAAAGGAGTTGTTCTCATTACAAGGGGTTCAACTAGCATTTAGCATTGCTTACCATCCTCAAATGGATGGTCAAACATAAGTTGTCTATAAATGGGTGGAGAACTACCTGAGGAGCTACGTAGGTGTCAGGCCAAAGGAATGGTCAAAATGGATTGCCTTAGCAGAATGGTGCTACAATTCTAATCAGCATGTATCAAGTAAAGTCGCACCCTTTGAGGCTTTATATGGGTATAAACCCCCTAGACTATTTAGTCACACGACATGCACAACAAGAGTTGAAGAAGTGGAGATTACTTTGCGTGACCGCGACCAGTTGTGGAACCTGTAGAAACAGAACCTGATTAGGGCTCAAGAATGTATGAAAAATTATGCTAACAAAGGGAGAAAAGAACAACATCAAGAATGTATGAAAGTTCAGCCATACTGACAATCCTCCATCTGCCATCACCAAAGCTTCAAGCTTTCTCCTCGTTTCTACGGACCAGTTCAAATGGTCCAAAAAATTGGCGAGGTAGCCTACCGCCTTCAGTTCTTGGAATTTGCTCAAATCCACGATGTGTTTCATGTCTCACAATTAAAACAGGGGATATGTTAGCAATTTAGCCCCATTTCAACACTACCACCCATAGATAAAAGAGGAGTTTTTAAGTCGGAGCCTGAGGAAGTGCTTACCAGGCGAATGAAGAAGGTGAAAAATAAGCCCTTTATTGAACTCTTGATTTGGTGGCAAGGACAGCCACAAGAAGAAGCATCATGGGAGCTGTATCACCAACTGTGCGTTGAGTACTCACACCTTGTGGGTAAGGTGTTTTGATGGAAGGGAGATTTGTTACATGCCGACAAGGGAATAACTGAATTGGGAAGATGAAGTATGGGAGAGTATCGGTCAGTGAGATAACCCTAGAGCAGAAGTCTAAAAGGGCTTATATGTGATGGACCCTGAAGAAGGGCTACGAAGACTAAAGGCAACTAGGCTTGGGCTTACGTTGGGCTATGGCCCAACTCTATCTTAGATCCTTATATTATTTTAGTGTCTTAATTGTAACCCATAGTACTTAAGGTTATTTTTGTATTTCATGATATTAGTATAACTAGGATAGCAGAAGGAAGAAGTCTGAAATTTCTGTTATGTACTGTTCTATTGTTTGGAGGTTCTCCTCTCGAAGAGAGTCTTATTACCTTATCAATATACATATATTTCCCTTCCATTGGTGTTTTCCATTACAATCCCTTACTTAGTCGTTACAGAGGGGACCAATATTTTCAAGCCCATCACATGAGAGAAGATTGATGAATATATGAACATTCGTCCCTTATCATATATGCACAGATAGTATGACTATGGAGTCGGCCACATGCTAAGAAATAATGGGAAATATTTCATGATCATTGTACGTACAGAATATAAAGGGAAAATGTTATATGCTTGACAATATTGCAATTGCCATCCATGCATGCAGAGGTGCTTCATGAGTTGCGTAGCTGTTTTGGCATTCATGGCGGATTGTGATTATCGGAGCTAACTCGAGCTAGCTGATGAGTTTTAAGCTGTACCTAGGAAAACTTTGTTTCCTACCTCTAAATTCGAGTCTAGACATCATTGATTTGTTTTAATCCTCGAACAGTTATCGGTTGGTTTATGGAAGTACTAAATGCCAAGCTGTCGCAGTCACTTGTGCAAACCTTGTTATCTTCTTGCTTTGAGCATTTTGTCCCAAACCATTTGTCCCTACTCTCTAGCAGGGACCATGTACCTCCTCTCACGTCCCGAATCCGAGGACATAAATAAAACCAAAACCAAATATATATTAATATATATTCTGTTAAATATTTATGTATCCAGCTTTGAAAAATTAGTAGGTTCCAAACTCTAAATTAAATTATATATAAATTCCTGATGATCTACTATTAATTCTGGACTCAACTATTCTTGAAATTGACTTGTATTGTTGAGGATAAGATCACTTTTCTTAGAACGGCCTATGGTTTTCTTTTTTCTTTTTTCCATTTATATATAAGTTAGCTTCTTTATGACTGTAGTTTGGGCAAAGCAGCATATTATATATATATATATATACACACTTCATTTTTACACATGCATGCAACTATATATATTTGTTAAAACAATCAACACGTACACCAAAACAAAGCAAGAATACTTTCGTCTCTTTCTTTTATGATCGATCTTTGACTTCATGCATGCAAAAGCAAGCTAGCGATCGATCGAACAGACAAATATCATGGATTCTGGAACTAGGCCTAGCTAGCTGTAGATTTTGTCATTTTGATTTGGTTTTGTTTGGTAATTTGATCCGGGTGCATGCATGGCCTACCTTTCTGTCGAAAGCGATATCTCGTGCGTACGTACGTTGCGGCCAGTTGAGAACGACGCATGCAACATGAATATATGTGGTTGATGCATGCCAAACCCGAAAAAGATGAGAATTAATACTGATGATCATGATGAGCTTATCATCTGAATCATGTTGGCAGCTTGCTAGCTTGAAATGCATGCCAATATAAGTTTACTACAGCTGCACGCATGCAGTTGCACGTACGCAATTATTCCTTACCATTTTAGGATGCTAATTTATTGCCTCGATTGCATATATAATATGCATGGGCTAGCGTCTACAGATTAAGAAACGTCTTTTTATTTAAAGATCAACAACTCGATGATGATCGAAATTACTCGCCTAAAAGAAAACAAGTACTGATATATGCAGCTCATCATGATCGATAAAGAAGTTAATTTTCTTACTTGGTTAATTTCATGTACTGTTCTATGTGACATCCGGCCAGTACGTGTAGTTCATGACATGCATGCATGATAATTAACCCATGTATAAATTAATCCTCCCTTCTTCTAAATTAATGTTGGTTGATATATACGAGGAAGTCACAATCCATAGTACATGTTCTTGTAGGATTTACAATGTCACATGGTTCAAAACAACTTTATGAACAATAGTACTAATTAGGTTGCGTTTAGGTAGTGAGGTATTATCAGATATTTTATAAATAGTAATGGAAAAATAATTAAAAAGTAATGATAGAACATTAAATAATAGTGAATAATAGTGAAAAATAATAATAAAATAATAAATAGTAGTGAGTTATTATGATAATACATGCCTCAAGTATCCAGTAGGGTACATGATAGTGTCCAAGTACTTTGTATATACCTAGATCTCAAAATTAAAAAAGATATCTACATGTAATTATTAATTAAAAAGATACTTATAAACTGTACGTGGTGTAGAGGGTTTAGAATGAGAAATTTTATTTACAATTCTTAATGGGGGACTGTGTGTGCAGTCTCATTAATAAATGAAGGTAAAAGAAAAAAAATCATTTTAAAAAAATATTATTATAATTTTAAATTTTTTTTAAACATAATTGTATGAGCTTGCATGAACAGTCATCAAATAAGGATTGCATATAGACTAACTTGATTAGAATAACATTACTTTTTAATTTAAAGTATATAACTTGTCATATTGTAAAGTTAGTTTCTACAACAAAGTTGACATTCTAGATAAAACCAATTCAATTTAAAAAGCCATTAATTCAGCTTATTCACCTAACATTTATCTACTTATAAATAACACCAACGGGAAGTTTACACGGCAATACATTACTAAAAATTAATGGGATCTGAAAACTAGCTTGTTTGTTTGTTTGACACCAAGATCGGGGTACATTAATTAACGAATTAAAGGATAAATTAATATACAATAAACGTATTAGATTACACGTGACACGTCATAGGATGCCAACCAATCAGTGAGTCCCAATAAAGAGTGTGTTTCAATCCTCTACCTTCGCTTGAAAGCATCTTCGCCGCTTCTTCCGGGGATCAAATCTCACGTGCCGTACCCGCACCCATTATTTTAAGACTGTTTTCTTCTTCTTCAGCCAATTCGTAAAATTTCAACCACTCGGCCGAACTGAGTGTGACAGATAGAGTGAATCGGATCCCTCTGACGCCGCTGCTAAGTATTTTGGCTCTGTCTCTTTCGTTATTATCTTCTGCTCTTTCTCCGTATTACGGTAACAGAGCAAAGATGAGCTCAGTCCTGCAGGTTCGTTGTCTTGTATATGATATCGGTTGAACTATAGTAAAAATTTTTGCTGTCTTTTCGATTTCTAATATGTTTTTAGCTAATGTGATTCTCTTTTTTTTTTTTTTTTTTTTGGTCGGTTCAATTAGGGTCTCACCAAGTCGCTTGCCATGACTGTACTCTCCGAGATCGGCGACAAGACGTTTTTCGCTGCCGCGGTTAGAATACAATTCCCATTTCGTTGTTTCTTTGTATATTTTTTTCCATCACTTTTATTTATTCTAGTGGAGAATCAATTTCTCTTTTTGTATTAGTTTCCAAGTGATTCGAGAATGTAATGCTACCAAATTTTTTTATTTTTTTTTATTTACTTATCTAATTGAAGAAGTGTAAAACAAGCTGGAAAGAGAGATATTTTCGATGAGATGGAGAATTGCTCTATGGAGCTTAGTTCACTTGATTGGTCGGCTGGGCTCAATAGGGTCCCCTTCATGTGATGTTGTGCGGATTAATCCTCAATTCATTGACTGAAATTTATACAGAGCTGGCTAGTCTGGCATCTTTGTTAGTGAAAAATGAAAATTTAATTTTTCTTCTATTGCTCAACACCTTCACCGGAAAACTACTGTTACTGGTGGTTTTAACCGCTGAAAAGTTATACTTGGAGGATATATGTTGTGACTCTGCACCCATTCATATTGCTCATTACTTGGAGAGCTAATGATGATGGTTTTTTCTGCTGGAGGCCACAAATAAAAGATCACCAGCATATATTGAAAGATGTTGTATCCACAAGGATATATGATGTTAAAGCGTCTAAAATTCTGATGGAGAAATTTGTTATTTTGTTGTTTTAGAGACAATCAATTCTGACATTCAAGTTAATACTTGTTAAGTGCCCGTTTCTCTCCAAGGAAAAGACTGTTTAATGTAATAGTTAGTATTGTCTCTTTGTACTTAGTTCTTGCGTGCTTGGTTGATTTTTGGGATGTGTGTCATGTTGTTATGTAGAACTTTTCTTGAATTTCTTTTGATTAGGGAGCCGTGTGAAAACCACAATTTATACTTCATGATTCTTTGACATGGATGATGTTTCTACCTTCTTCGCTTTTCCTGACATTGTGATGGTTGTTTTAAGATCCTTGCTATGCGTCACCCAAGGAGACTTGTCTTGTTCGGTTGCCTGTCATCTTTGATTGTAAGTGGGTTTTTTGCATGTCTCACTTTTGTTTTTATGTGGTTTTAGTTCTGATCTCTGATAAGCTTTTTAATGCCCCAATGTGCTGGAAACATTTCTTGTTTTGTAGGTGATGACTGTTCTTTCTGCTCTTGTTGGCTGGGCTGCTCCAAATCTTGTAAGAGTCACACTTTCCTTCTAAAAATAACTTGTCCTTGTAGATTATTTTTTTTATGCTTGAAGAAGCAGTTCTGATCTCTGATAAGTTTTTTGATGCTTGTATAATTGATTTGTTTTGTGTATTATGCTGAATGTCAATCAATATTAGATAATTAATTAGTTTTGCAGATGTTATGTTTGTTTGAAAATTGTATATTTTGGAAGATAATGAAAGAATATCAGGCACATGGCACTTATAAAAAAAGAAAAAAAGAAAAAAAAAAAGAATATCAGGCATATGGGAATGGTCTAAAGCTGAAAACTTTCTTTGCTGAGTTTCTTTGTTGTTGTGCATCCAATATTTTTTGCCGGTCTGGCAAAATACAAATGAACTTGATTTTTCTTCAGTTAAGTGAGTTTCCATAGAATTTCTTCTGATTGGAGATGTCTTGTTCATGATTAACAAGGATCATAAGTAACAGTAGCTGGCTGCTCATAGGGTAAATGTATTTCATGCATTGGGTTTATCTTTCTAAACCTTGTCAAAAATACTAAAGGAAATAGGTGTGTAAAATTGGCTGAAACCTTGGCGAGCATCATCAACACCTCTTCATGCTCAAGGTGCTGTTTGGTGATTATGCGATAATACTAGCATAATCAACAAGCTGGCTGAAATGGTGTTGCTGATAAACAGCCCAACAGTTCTGCAGTTGTTACTGAAAACATAAGGTGGCATTAGGTTACTTTTCTCCTGGACTCCTTTAGGCCGATAATGTTCTGATGTACGCGAACCACAGCACTTGATGTTAGATAGTGCAACCTCAAAGGTCATTTTCACAACAATCAGTGTTGTTATATGCCATCATCATACCGGTGAAGTTTTGACTCTTTGTTTGTATTTGTCTAACATTTGAGGTAGAAAAGAGATTTATATTCGGTTGTCTTTGAGTCTTTGTTTGTACTTGTTGAGTATATTGATGAGGACCTGTTTAATCACATATTTTGCAGCTTCTAATCAAGTGCATGTATCTTCTAAAGTAATCTGAAACAGATCTTTATCCTTGTGTAACTTTTGTGTTCTAAACACAAAAGCTTTCTGATTGTAAAATGTGCAGATCTCTCGGAAATGGACTCATCACATCACAACATTGTTGTTCTTTGGGTTTGGGCTGTGGTCTTTATGGGATGGATTTACTGAGGAAGGGTAATGATTTATTTATTTCATTCTTTCACTTGTCTGCTGCTTTTCTCATGAAAACAAGTTCTCATCTCAAATATATTTGTACTGGAGTCTAATCCTGGTTCACTCCCAAATTTTTAAATGTATTTTTTTCCAATTGGAAACAGGGAGGCTGAAGAGTTGGCCGAGGTCGAAGCAAAATTGGTGGGTTTTCTTCTGTTAATTAATCTCTAATATTTAACTCAAGGCCTCTTTTGACCTTACCATTATGGTTAGGGTGCTGATTGGAAGGCTGACACAGAGACCACGAAAAAGAATAATAAGGTATGGCTTATTACAATCTTTCATATTTCAATGGCTTAAAATGATCTCCCCTCCCTTGCTTTCTCCATGTTTTCATTTTAGCAACTGTTGCTATTGCTCTCTGTTATTTCACTAAAAAATGGAAACGATCTGTTGGAAATGTTCAGAAGATTCTGTACTCTTTACATGCATGTTTAGACTTGAGACATCTTTAATTTTGACATGATGGAGACTGACTAGAGCATTATGCGTTAGATGCCTTTTGAACTTATAAGTTAGCAGATACATCATGAGTCATGTTTGGATAATTTATAAGCATTTTTTCTTCTTTCCTTACAGGAAGATGATGATTTGAAAAAACTGAAACGGCCATTTCTCTCACAATTCTTTTCTCCAATCTTTTTGAAGGTTATACTCCTATGGCTTATTATAATTAAAACCAAGCAGGGATAACAAACGCCTAACCAGTTTCATCATGTTCATACTGCAGGCATTTTCTATTACCTTTTTCGGTGAATGGGGCGACAAGAGCCAGGTAAGCGTGAGCTAGGGAATGCATCTTGTGTGTGTCTCCATGATTCATTGTTACTTTGTTAACTATATAGTAGTAACTGTCTTTTCAGATAGCCACAATTGGCCTGGCTGCAGATGAGAACCCGTTTGGAGTTGTTCTTGGTGGAATTATGTAAGTTTCTAAACTCTTTCAAATTATTTGACATAGTGCCATACATATACTTGTTTTTGTACGTATGTGCTTGCGTGTGCATGCACTCCAGTGTTCAGACTTTAAGGCGTGCATGCATGTGTGCCAGCAAGTCAGACACTTAAATCTGTGTATTTATTTGTAATATGTCTAAGTGATGGTGTTTCCTTCTCTCAGAGGGCAAGCATTGTGCACAACTGCAGCTGTCCTTGGTGGAAAGAGCTTGGCATCTCAAATATCTGAGAAAATAGTAATCCTGGAACTTCAATCTACTTTTCTTTTCATATTGTAGACAAGGTTGTTGAGGCAGGTTGTAACATCCCAATAATATGCAAATATGTTTTTTCTGCAGGTTGCACTCTCAGGTGGTGTTCTTTTCGTTGTTTTTGGGATTCAATCCTTCCTTTCAACCGTTGACTCATGATGCAGATGGTCTTGCTAATGGTTAGTAATATCCTTAATGCATTATGTAACACATTTCTAACAGGAAAGTATATAGAGTGGCGTGGTGGGAGAACGTTGCCCTTCCTAGCTTAGTAATATCCTTAATGCATTACCAACTTCATAACTAAGATCATTATAAAGACTTATGTTTCTTATACTAGGAGAATTTGTGTTCATTGTTATTGGTGTTGCAGGCAACACGATATGGTGGAAGAAAGTGGCATCATGTGGTGGACCTCAGTCCCTGATTTTGATCTCTTTTTTCATGGATATTTATTTTATGTTGGTTAGAACCAGTCCATGTAACTACTTTTAATTATCATGATCTGGTTTTGTTAGGAATTGTGGATTTGTAGTTGTAGTCACATTACAAAAGACGCCAATTTTTTTTCCCTACACAATGGGGAAGGGGAGTTGAATCCGGCTCTCAACGGTGAGACCCGGGCTACGAAGATTCACACAAAATGAGGCACTGATGACTGAACTACTGACTTAACTCGATGCAGCAGGAGATATATGAGAACATTTGAATGTATACATGTACTTTGTATAAGAGAATATTCACTGCAGGGGTTTTGAAAGAATTGTTTCTCACACTTTCATTGATATGAAAACTGAAATATATACGCAGAATCTAGAGTTCTATTTTAGGAATGATATAGATGTTTAAGCCAAAAACTATGCTACGGTTACAATTTACAGATGTGAGAATAAAATGTGTAGAAGTTACAGAAACTATACACTACAATTTCAGCCTAGATATGCTTTGTTGTGTCTTGAATTGGATTCATGCAATCTTCCTTTATACGCCCCCGCAAGATTGAGTTTCCATCAACAAGACTAATCTTGTTGCGTAGTAATTCAGTTCGCTGTCGAGACAATGGCTTGGTCAATAAGTCGGCCAGTTGATCTTGGGTGTGAACATGTCGGACTTGAAGACTTTCTTGTTGAACTAGGTCCCTCACAAAATGAAGATTGATTTGAATGTGTTTCATACAGGAATGATTGACTAGATTGAAGATGAGATGTGTAGCCCCAAGATTATCACAGAGAAGTTGAGGTGTTGTTTTGAGTGGAAATCCAAGTTCATTGAGAGGATTTTGAAGCCACATGGTTTCGGAAGCTACATTTGCAAGTGCTTTGTATTCAGTTTCTGTTGAAGACCTTGTAGCAACTCTTTGCTTATTTGAACTCTAAGAAATTGGAGTGGATCCTAGAAAGCTTATGTATGCAGAAGTATAGGTATGGTCATCAACATTTCTAGTCCAATCAACATTTGAAAAAGTTGTTAAAAAAAGCAAACCAGCTTTAGAAATCTGTATACCATGAAAGATGGTTTGTTTTAAATAACGAAGAAGCCGTTTTGTTGTTGTCCAATGAGTTTGCGCTGGCTTGTGCATAAATTGCAAGAGCTTGTTGACTGCAAAGGAGATATTTGGACGTGTCAAGGAGAGATACTGAAGACTTTTAATAATTTGACAAAATTCTGAGCTATCCATAGGAGTAGTGCCATCAACTAATTTGAGAGATTGACTAGTTGAGAGAGGAGTAGATACATCCTTTGCATCACTCATATTAGTATTTGACAAAAGATCACAAACATATTTATGTTGTGATAAAAATAGATCAGCCCGAGTAAGGACAATCTCTATCCCTAGGAAAAAAAATGAAGAAGACCCATATCTTTGAGAGAGAACTTGTCACCCAGTTGCTTGATAATAGAAGCCATAAAATTAGAATTATTTCCTATAATAACAAGATCATCAACGTAAATTAAAAAATAACAAATTATTGAACCTTGGCTGTAGATAAATAAAGAGGAGTCTGCCTTGGAATTGTGAAAACCAAATTGAAGAATGGCATTTTTCAGAGCTATATACCAAGCCCGTGGGGCTTGTTTAAGCTCATAGATGGCTTTTCGCAATTTACAAACATGAGTAGGCTTGGACAAATCTTTAAACCCCGAGAGTTGCATCATATAAACTGTTTCAGTTAATTCCTCATTTAAGAAGGCATTATTAAAGTCCATTTGCCTCAAATCCCATCCATTCATAACAGCAATAGTCATAATTGCTCTAATAGTAGCATGTTTAACTACGGGGCTAAATGTTTCTTTGTAATCAAGCCCTGGTATTTGATTATATCCCTTGGCAATAAGACGGACTTTAAACATATCCACTGACCCATCAGCTTTTCTTTTCACCCTAAACACCCACTTATAGCCCACTGGATTGCAATTTGAAGGAAAGGGAACTAAGTCGCAAGTTCCATGTCTCATGAGTGTAGTGAGTTCAGTGGACATAGCCTCACGCCATTGAGGTTGATATATGGCCTAACTCACACTGATTGGTTCAAAGGTCTATGGAAGGGGATGTTTGGACATAGAGTTAAGTTGTTTTGGTTTGAAAATTTGATTCATTAACCTAGTAGTCATTTGATGCACCCTTTGAGGTTGAACCGATGGGTTCGAAAATTTTAGAGAATTCGAATTCTGTGTATTTTCGAGCTGACCTAAGGGTTTTGCATCAATTTGATCATGAGAATGAAAAAACATCACAGACAGAGAAGCATCTAAACTCTCATATGCAGTAGAAACAGGATTCAAATTTTGGGGATTTCTTCCTAGGGATTCCGAGACAGCTACATCATGAAGAGAGTTTAAGTTTTCGGAATTACCTGAGGAGGATGCAACAGTGGCATGAACACCTTCTAGAAGTGCTGGTGCAGGTGATGAGACAGGCGTTGTTGATGGTGGCACACTAACGGCTGGACGTTGAGGAAGAGAGGGAAGGAATGTTGGTTTGGCCATGTGGGCTTAGTATGCACGGATTGAGGGAGTTTTTGATTTTCATCAAATAGCACATGGCGTGAGACGTAGATTTTATGGGTATGGGGCTCCAAACACTTGTAGGCATTTTGGGTTGGTGAGTATTCGAGAAAGACACATGGTTTGGACTTGGGCTCCATTTTATTAGAGTTGTAGGCCCGTGTGAGTGGATAACAGAGACGCCCAAATTTTTTTAATTTGAGATAGTTGGGCTTTTGGCCAAAAAGAGCTTCATAAGGGGATCTATTTTGAAGAAGTGGTGTGGGTTGCTTGTTTATGAGGTATGAGGCAGTTTGGAATGCATGTGGCCAAAAGGAAAAATCAAGAGAAGCATCATGGAGGAGTGTAAGGCCAGTTTCAACAAGATGTCAATGGCGACATTCGAAGACACTGTTTTGTTGAGGAGTGTGAGGGGCGGTGGTGTAGTGAGTAATGCCATTAAAGGACAAAAACGATTTTAATGCAATGAACTTACCACCATTGTCAGAGTAGAGGGTTTTGATTTGAAAACGAGTTTCAACAATTTTTTTGAAATGTGAAAAGATACTAGAAACACTGGATTTATTGACCACCGGATAGAACCACTTATATTTTGTATAATGATCAACAAGACAAGGTAATATCATGACCCATCAATTCCAGTGTAACTAGTAGGGCCCCAAACATCTGTGTAAATTAATTCAAGAGGAGCATGACTTTGGAGACTAGTAACACGAAAAGGTTGTTGATGTGCTTTATTAAGGGAACACGAACTACATAATGAAGACAATTTTTGGGATGTAATTGGAAGACAAATTCTTAACAAGATTGTGAACAACTTTGAGTGATGGATGTCCAAGCCGCTTGTGCCAACTATCAATCGAGGTCCGTTCATGCACATTTGCAACCATTTGAGATGAGGAAGCCACCATTGGTTCCGATAAAAGTGTAGACGCCATTGTCACATGCTCCTCGTATTAGAATCGCCCCCGTGATCTTGTCCTTTACAAAAAAATGTAAATAGTGAAACTCAACAAAAACATTATTTTGTTTGGTAAGATGATGAATAGAAATTAAGTTTTTGCAAAGATTGAGGACACAAAGTGTATCATGGAGTATAAAGGTTCGTTTAGGGGAATGCAAAGCCAATGAACCAATGTGTGAGACTGCCAAACCTGAGCCATCACTAAGAATTACTTCATTACCATCATATTCTAAGTGAAAAGATAAATTGGCAAGATCACCCATGATGTTATGGGAGGCAGCCAAATCAAGAAGTCAAGTTTTTTCTTTGCCCGTAGAGGTTTGAGCACAATTCACAATTACTCCATTTGAATGGAGATGAGGGCAGGACTTAGCTATGTGGCCCAGTTGGTCACAAATTTGACATTTGGCCTAGTAGCGTCTGTTGGAGTTATTGGGCTGGCCCGAACCATTGTGAGACCGACAACCATCTCGCTGGAAGTTATTCTAAGATTGAGCTGAATTGCTGCCTCGTTGTTGTCCATTGGATTTAGAAAACTTCTTTGCAGGATCACCTCCATGTTTCGTTCGGTTCGTGTAGTTGGCAGAAGCAACGAGCTGCTGGGTTGCAGCTTCTAAACGCCGCATGTAGGACTCATGGCCTACCAAGAGATCGTGTAGCTCCTCAAACGCCAACGAGGTCTCCCGTGCTCGGATTGGCGCAACAATCTCCCTGAAATCAGGATTTAAGCCATTCAAAACATAGGGTTAGATCATCATCTGAAATCGAATGATCAATAATGGCAATTTCATCAACCAATGCCTTGACTGCATGCAAGTAATCTAGAATCGACCGATTCCCCCTCTGAATCAAGGTAAGCTTCTCCTTTAATTGCATAGCCCGTGTTCTTGAACGGCTAGCATAGAGAGTGTTGAGTTTTTTCCAAGCTTCATGATAAGCCTTGGTTGTGGCTATGAGGGTTGTGATTGTGGGAGATGTGGAGGCTAGGATGACACTTAAAATGAGTTTGTCCTGTCAAATCTAGTGGGTTTTGTTCAAATCGATAGAGGATGTACCATTGGAGGAGGGACACAAGGCGGCACCATTTACCTAATCAAGTAAATCGTAGCTGATGAGGAGTGCCTCAAATTGAGCACGCCATTGGGGAAAGGTGGAGGGAGTCAATTTTTCATTGATTTGGGCAGTGATATTTAGGGTAATAAGAGGCTTATCAATGGTGGTGAACGGTTGGGTATTGAGGTTGAATGTTTGATTTTGATATGAAGAAGAATACATCGTTGAAATCGGGATCGTTTGCTCCTGAGAGAGTGGCTCTTTTGATACCATATAAGAGAATATTCACTGCAGGGGTTCTGAAAGAATTGTTTCCCACACTTTCATTAAAACTGAAATATATACGCAGATTCTAGAGTTCTATTTTAGGAATGATATAGACGTTTAAGCCAAAAAAAATGCTACGGTTACCATGTACAGATATGAGAATAAAATGTGCAGCTATTACAGAAACTATACACCACAATTTCAGCCTAGATATGCTCTGTTGTGTCTTGAACTTGATTCATGCAATCTTCCTTTATACTTCGAATGCATATCCAAAGTACATTCAAACTGAAAAGGATTGGCGATTATGACATGGCTCTCTAATGACGAACAATTATAAATCTTTGGTAAGAATTTGTTCAGTATTTTTTGAGTTTCAATCAAAAGTGAAAGCACTAATTTCCTTCCTGCAATAACATTTGTGATATGTGATTTCTGAATTGGAGCACTTTCAGATGAATGGACACACCCATATGCCTTTGTGTACGTTGGCCTCACCAAAAGTTATGGCCAATTCTTTTGCACGCAAAAGGTATAGGTTATCTTGTATGGGTTTGGCTTGAAGCTTTGCAAGCATCTTGTATTTTTATAACTATTTAAATTCTTCACTTATAACTAGCCGACCATTTCTTAAAGCTTTAATATTCAAACAAAGAAATTTAATTAAAAATTCATATATGACAGACCTATGCTTTCTTCTTCGTACCAGTAGTATCTATCTTTAGTCAATGAAAGCCATTGATGAGCGAGTCATGAGCTTGCTAGGATCTGCAATTTGACAACAATTAATCAATTTTTTATATTATCTTCAGCGACGTTTTTATGGATCACATCACTTTCCACAACCACTCCCACTGTTTTTTCTTGAAGACTCACTCTCAAAGGTAGATGGTAGGGATCGATTGCAATTAAAGATTTAAGTATGCGTTCATCCCAAACTTTTTCTTAATACTTGTTTAAGTCACTTTGGGTGGCTGTCTTTTTCGAGTATCTGCAAAAGCTTCGTGCTATGATCTAGTGCTTGAAATAATCGTGTTATATCATATTCCTTCTTTAACCATTACCATATAGTTTACTTTCTTTTCTTTTCTTTTTCCTAAGCATGCAAATAAATCATTCAAATAAGGGAAATGAAATAAATGAGGAGGGGGTGGGGTTACCCAACAAACACTCCTTACAACAACCACAATGCAAAAGTGAAAAGAAAAAAAAAAAAAAAAAAAGGGTTTTAGGACCAAATACTTGGTCTCCACCTATACCCTAAAAAGAGGGTGCCGTCTTAAATGACAATTTTTTACAGTTCGCACAGCTGTGCAAACTGTGGAGCCATGCTGGAGGTGGTGGAAGCTAAAGGTGCACTGTAGTTTGTTGTCTTGAGATGTTTTCTGAAGAGACCTGTATTCCCTTCCTCAAGATCATCGGTTAAGGAAAGCGGAAACATAGTAGGAAGACCGGCATCAGATGGATTGGACTGCAACGGGCCAAGTTTCTTCACACGCACTTGTTGTGGTGCGTGGAGACCACGTGCCGATGATTGTGAGATGGGGTGGCGCAGATCTGGAAGATCTTGAGGTGGAGAATCTGCCAATATGGTGTGTGTAGCCAACAGAAACAATATGGCGCGGCGTTGTTTGACAGCCATGCATGGAACAAGCCACGCGTGAGAGCTATGCGCCAAGATTTTCGTCGCAATTCCGCTTCATCCAAATAGATCAGCGGCTGGGAAGTTGCGTTGTGGGGCACTTCTTGATAGTCGGTTGTCGGAGTGTAGTTGATCTGACCAAAATCGAACCTAGTGGAAAGAAGAGATAAAAAAACACTAGCCTGAAATAATATACACAGATCAGTATTAGGAAAGGAACGGAGAGAAGGATGGAAGCCAAGATTTCACACTCCTCTTCGGTGGAACCACTGGAAGGTAGCTGTAAACAAAGAAAAAAAGGTATAGTTTACTTTAACACTGGCAATTGATGGGAAAAAGTAAGAGGAATGTTGCTCTTCCACGTGGGGATCCCGACAGTATTTATTTATTTTTTTACTTAATAATTAAGGAAGTATTTTTTAATAATGTAAATTTTTTAAAAATTTTTCTTTTTTACAAGTGTTAAAAAAATGCATAAAAAAAAAGAAAAAAAAAAAAGGAAAAGCTCTGGGATGCCATGTGTGGCTGTAGAGCCACTCAAAAAGTAACGTTCTTTAATACCAAAAACTAGCCTTTTTTAAAGTCGAGTGAACACCTTTTCCATTTCCTCGTTTTTACGAGTCCACAATTCTGATAGAAGAAAATTAATTGTCTTTGCGCCTATCATTTCAAACAACTGAATTACTTGCAAAAAGAAAAAAATGATATTAGTATTATGGAGAAACGAACTGATGCAGAACATTGGGGCACTCCATTAAATATATATATATATATATATATTCTCTTCAATATTACAAAGACATAGAGAAGGTAATGAGAACAACTATTACAGTTAACTCGATTACATTTTGCTGGACCTTCCAGTAACATAAATCTCCATAATTTATGTGTAGAAACTATATGTGGAGGCATCAATAATAATATTCCGGAAGCCGCCAATTGTAGATGCCAGCATAATGAAAACTCCAACGTATATGCAACCCTGAAAATGCAGAAACCACAGGTATCAGTGAATAAGTTTTGAAGTAAAAAATGGGATATTGTTTGTGAGATGATGATTTTACCCAGTTGATGAACCATTTGGTGCTGAATCTTTTTGGTTTCTTGATCACTAGCCACATAATACTCGGGAGCTGCAACATTAATGCTCAATATTAATTAGTTCTTTCAGTAATGCAGTGTGTAATTAATAAACAAAAGGAAACAAGATTAATGTAGAAGCTTACAAAATATGAAGTGGGGGCGAATCCGAATCCACCAAAGAAACCAAGAAGATCCCCAAAGAAAGGGAAAGTGACTCCAATGAATAATGTAAATGCTGCAATATGTTAAGAACATAGTGGTTTCAATTAGAAGAGTATCACAAAATTCATCTTTCTCTCTCTCTCTCTCTCTCTCTCTCTCTCTCTCTCTGTGGTTCTGTTGCCAGAGATCACAATAGGAACCTCACCTACATAAGCAGATCGAGCAACGAGTCTGAGAGCAAGTCCTGGTGGGAAATTCAACCTTTTCACCATCATCTTCTCGAGCAAATCAAATACAGGCATGGCATAGACCTACAAAGCTTTCTTCATCATATTTTGCTGTAGTCCTCATCTTCTGGGTATATATACTAATGCATGCGTGCCAGTGTGCTATAGATGCATGTACGTACCTGGTAGCTGCCTATGACATGGATGACCACCATCAGGTTAGCAGAGGCAATGAGCCACGCGGGTTTCTGGAGGTTCATGAGCACATTGTCATCAACATCTTGCCCAAATGCCCAGTATCCAACCATGGCCACCGGAAAGTAGCATATTGCATTGATAAAATAGGCTCCCATTGCGCCTTTCCACATAGGTATCTTTGAAGGCTTCTCAGGAGTCGATGGAATTGTAGCCTGAATTTCGAGGGCCACTGCATGGCCAGCAAATGCAAACGTGATTTCACCCAGTGCATTAAACACACGAAACATAGAATCTGCTGAGCTTGTTTTTTTGTATGCGTAGCTCACATTGTCGATCCGTCCTCTTGACAAGCAACCCACCCAGGCAATAGTTGAATAACTGCAATCGGAAACTCCAATTTAATTAGCAAGTTCACGAATTTAACTTGTATGTGTACACGGATATATCATTTTTCAATGTTCCACACGGTTCTGTTTTAGAGTGAATGGCTTTACAAAGTAGCTTAATATTTAATAAAAAAGATAATTAGAAACAGTCGCAGCCACACAGTACCTGCTGAAGTAATAACAACTTCTGCTACCTACATACAGGAATTGTAAAAGGCCCACCTTAGCCGAATCTCTTCTCTCACTCCAAAACTATGAGCCAAAAATCTTTACTTCCCATAGCTAGCATTAGATATTTGTACTTCAAGCTCATATATACTGCATAGGTCAGGGGAGGCATGATCTATCCATTCATGTGTGCTTAGAGGAGTAATAATCAGGTAGATAAATAAGCTGGACCATCTTACGTACCCACTCATGAAAGAAAAGCAACAGGATCTGTTTTTACATACTTGGGGTTGTGTTTCCTTCAATTCTGAGGAATATTTGATCTTATGGAGAGTGAGTGCTCTAGATTTTAACTCTAGTCCCTCGCTCTGTTTACTTTGACACATCAAACCAAATTCTGATTTGAGCCAGAGTTAGTCTAAAACAGGACGAACTGATTCAGGGTTTCCTTCAATTCCTAACCTATCATCATGTTCTTTCCATTCTCTTGTTTTTCTTCTTTCTGGGGTGCTCCTTTTAGCTTAGAAATAAACGTTAAGATTACTTTCCCTAAGTTGTTAAAAGTCTTCCATGTACCTAAAAGTTTAAGCTGAATGCTTGTCAGAAAAACAATAGCTGAACAAGCATTCATAGATCATAAGTTGGAGTGCAAAGTGAAAGGATAGAATCAAAGAACTTGGTACCTCAGCGACATGATTGCTGCTGCTAGTGAAATACCAGCAACGGAGTTAAAATTTGGAAGCTGAGACAGGAAGAAGTGGATGCCCCCAAAGATCAAAATCCAGTAGGATTGTTTGAGCTGTGTGCAATTGGCGCAGGCAATCTCCATAAACTTCTTTAGGCACTTTCCCCCCGTGACCATATACACTATATCACAGCCAACCTGGACAATAAGTTGCTGTGGAAGCACAATCCATGGCCCCAGTTTTGGCCCAAAGGCATGTCGACCGAGGTCAATATATCGATCAAAGCGAGTTCCTGGAACACATTCATGGAGTTGTATCATCTGCCACAGTGTGTTCAAGGTCATGCACCATGATAACACCAAAACCATTGTCCCTGGACCCCTGAAGAATTAAGATTAAGGAGGTTAACATGAAAATCTTAGTGTGTCCTTTTAGTATTTGAGTAGAGTTCCAATATATGCACCATCCTAGGTAGGCCATGGCATAAGGCAGGCTGAGTACTCCTGCACCAATCATGGCCGTGACAGTGTGAAAGGTTGAGTACCACCATTTGGCTCGGCGAGAGGTGTCCTCCTCTATCCATTTGTTGTCTGAAGCAACTTCCTGCAGAGAGTACAAATTAATTCACAAACAACAGTAAGGAATCTAGCGAAGGAAATAATGGGTATGGATGTAGTAAAAGGTCTCGTGCATACCTTTGGAGAAGTTGACACCATTTCTGCAACCAGAAAAGGACTCGGACCCTTTGAATCTGGAGTTCCATGATGATCTTCAAGTATATATAGTGGAATAAAGTGAAAAATAGGGATTTTGCATTGCTTAGCCCCCACCAAAACACCTTTGTATTTATATTTGTTGCTTCCACTAAGACTTTTGCTTTTAAGGGCATTGTCATATGAAAGAGTAATAATGGTGAATGCAGTGAAATAATTGTGGGGTTGAAAATGTGAATCGCTCGATGAATTTGGCTAATATTATAGCTAATACTCAACCATTGGAAGATTCATGACGTCTGGTGCTGTGTTGCCAAGCACTGTTACTCCAATTGCCATTGTATCCAGTCATTAATCCTGGCTTTCTACAAGGCAGGAACCAATTATATGTGAAAAGCCCACGCGGGTTATCATTTGGGTCATTGCAGCAAAGGTACTGGGAGTACTATACCTACTTGATGGTCCAGACACGAGGTGATGGCAATTTCTTAGTTTTTGTCCAGAGCCAATCAGGGGAAATTTGGTTGGTTGATGAATTGGATCCATCATTCAATCAAACACTTGGAGCAGTAGCTTTATAGAAAAGGTTCACTAGTTTGATCAGGACTAATGATTAAAGCAAGGAAGCCGCTTCTATTTTGAAGTTGGTGGAGGTCTATTTTTTCTCTTTAGGGTCCCCATGCTTTTGATGCCAAAAGATGACTGCTGCTAGGCATTTGCATACCACAAAAATATAGACGAATTATCATATTCTCGCTTGTTAGGGCTGTACATGTTTTCCTACATTCCTTCTGCAAACTATTATCATATTAGCGTGTTTTATGATGTCATGTCAATTTTTATAAATATCAATATAAAACAAAACAAATAATTAAAAAACAAAGTAACAAAGAGAGTTTTTCATTTTCTTCAATTATTAAACAAATAAATTTGTTTAAAAAATTGGACCCCATGGTCTTCTTTGGTCTGCTATGTAAAACCAGAAGAATCAATGATGCTCTAATTTAACTCAAACGTTAAGCCCCTTACAAGCATTTTAGGTGGCCCTTGTGATGAAACCTGTCTGTCCCAAACATCTGTTGATGCTCTTGCTGCAATAGTTGTGGGAAGCTGTCCTAATGCTGCGTTTGAATATGCGAGGAGTTGAGTGTTTACTGTTAAGGTTACATATGGGGAAGTTGCTAGCTGTCATGGTTACAAACTGCGAGAGTTTTTAATGCTGATCGATGTTGGAGTTGCGGAAGTCCATAGCTGCGGCTACTGTTTCAGTTGTGGAAGTTGCTGCTGCTGCTGTTTGTGTTTGCATCGGCTGATGTTGCTACTGACTGGATATTTGTGACTTAATTTAAATTGGAAAAGTCTTCGAGTAATCAATCATACGTACATAGTCATCCACAATACTTTCCTTGAAAAATGAAAGCCTCCACTCACTGTCTCCATTGGTACAGACGACATGAACATAAATGCCATGAAAGGGAACATTCAGCTGTAGCAGCAGAGCATCGTCTGCATTAGAAAAATTCTCTACTTGTGAACTTGTAAACAAGGCAGGCCGCAGTCTTGGTAAGTAGCAGGCCTTTGACTCTACTTTGAGCAAGACATGGCCTGCCGTGTCTACTCGGCCCAACCAGGAAAGAAGAAAATGGAACCGCCAGTAGCCAGCCATTCTCTTCGTGAAATATGTGCAATTAATGATGTATATAATTTTTTTTTTAACAATCAATTAAGTATGCATACGCACGAACTTTCGTGGGACCGGCTAGAGAGAAGTCAGAGCTTCTCTATCTAGGAGGGGGAAATCTATCCTGCACTTACTGTTACTTTTTTTTCATGTAATTATCTTATACACAGAAGGAGTTTAAACATCTACATATCGACTTTCAAACCCTTCTCAGTTTCAATCCAAACAATAGCCACTTCTATTACAGCTTCAACATCAGATGGATATGGATTCACTGATCCTTCAAACAAAAGCTTTGTCATGGCATGATCTCAATCTCCAACCTACTCCAAAGACAACAAAAGCTACTTCAGATAAAATACTGATAAGAATGTTAGTTGCAGATAGACTTTTGAACAAATATGCAATTCATTCTAGTATTAAAGCCTCTTGAAACTTTATCCAAAACTTTCTCATTGAAGACATGGATATAAACAAGTTTATATTCACATTTAAAACCTCTCAAGATAAGTTAAGAGTGCTTAATTAAGCCCAGTGGAATATCAAAGGGCATTTGATTATTCTGAAACCGTGGTCTCTGGGAGCCACTCTCCATGAAATCAGTTTAAATCATGCAATTTTCAATGTACAAATTCATGGTCTACCCCTTGATCACATCACTCTCAATAATGCCATAGAAATTGAGAAAGTTCTTCGTAATTTGATCAAAGTGGAGGAAGATCCTTTTTATGGTTTAACTTTCTAGAAAATTTATTAGAATCAAAGTTGAGCTAGATATCACAAAACCACTTCAACAATGATTTATGATGCCAAGACTTGACAACCATGAAATATGGATAGCTATAAAATATGAAAAGTTGTCAGACTTTTGCTATGCATGTGGAATGCTTGGTCACTCTCAAATCTTCTGTGGTTTCTTAAGCTCACTTCCAACAAGACTAAAGTATGGCCCATGGATCAGAGCAGAGTTTCAAAGCAACCATGATAATAGTCAGGCTTTTCATCAAACGGGTGGTGAGTAGCATGAAGAAACAAAGCATATTGATAACTTCTCTCCTTCAGTTTCAATCATAGGCAATTATAACAAAGGAAAACAAATTCTCAATGTGAGTAAATAGCAGGAGCTTACTCTCAAAGGCCAGATCAGTCTTAGCAGTGATCATATTGAAAAAATCTCAGCCAACAAGCCGAACTTACATCATTTGATTTCATCTCCATCGAGCTCTTAACAACCGTGCGAAATTTCCATGAGAGAAGACACAGCAACACAGTACAGCTACAGTGATCCAAGCTCATTAATTTCTTCACTATTCAACCAACTACAGAATCCAACAACCTCACCTCAAATCGCAGCAAAATATCCCTTTTGTCTTCATGCTCAGAGGCATAGGTGGCAGATGAATTTAGCTCTCGGGTACAAGAATCATCTTCATTTCTCTCAGCCATTGAGTCAACACAACATCGCCCGCCATGGAGATCTCAATGGAAGCAAATATACACGGCAATGCAAAGCTATAAAACTCATAGAGAAAAACTTGGGCTTGGGCTTAAGTCAGATTCTCAAAAGGAAACAAAGCCTTTATTTATGGACCCACAAGATCTATATTCCAATAGGCCTCAGCACTTCTTCTTTGGTAATAAGCCCAAACTTTTCTATAAGTCTTCATCAGTTATTAGCCCATTAATGGCCCAAATGAATAGCCCTTCTGCATCACGTGATCAAGATGTTATTACCATTGTCATTCCTTCACGCCCAACTTCTGAAAAAGTCTTGGAATTGCCTCCAAATTAGATGAATATTCAACTGATAGAAGACTTAAAAGCTCATTGTGAAAACAGTCCCATGCAGATTGAAATGGCAACAAATTTATCATCAGATCCCAAACACAGTGAAATCATTCTCAGTGAGAACCCAGATATATACATTACAAAAGTCCATCAAGCTACCCGAGTAATCCTCCCTTCCAAAACGCAGCAACATGTTGAGTCTATTGAAGCTCCAAAAAGAAAATCTCAACGCCTCATCAAAGTGGAAAAAATAGATCCAACTGAATGTCATGCTCTAAAGCAATAAACAAATGAAGATTCTGTGGCACTAACTCTATTGGAAATGCATTCAGGCTCATTAGGCAAGGGAAAAAATCAAAAGTGAAAGCAAAAATCAGTCCCTATATTAGGCCACCAACACACCCATATGGAAAGTCCAAATCAGCTAGCGAGGCAAGCTTAAAAATGTCTCCACCATCCAAGTAAAGACAATGGCATGGAATTGCAGGGGACCCGTCCCAAAGCAATTAGAAACTTAAAGGTTAATATTAGAAAATATAACCCAGATGTAGTTTTTTTGTCGTAAACCTTGGTGACAGATGATCACACCATATCTATTATAAATAGTTTAGGTTTCCATCATTTTGTTCATCTTCCTGCAATTTGTAAAAAAAAAAGGCATGCTACTTTCGTGGAGATCGGGTGTAGAAATAGAACCTATAAATATAAATATTAATACAATTTGAGTTTTAGTTTACTCTGATCCTACACATCAACCATGGCTGATTACTTATGTATATGCACCAACCCAATGGAACAACAAAGCTAGCTTCTGGAGCCATTTAGATTCATTATATCAAGTTTTTCCAGAGCTTTGGATTTGTTTGGGAGATTTCGACAACCTCATTGATCAATTTGAAAAATATGGAGGAAGACCTATCTCTTATAATCCCAATAAGGGTCTAAAAGCTCTCATGGATAGAAATGGTCTCATAGGCATTGGCTACATGGGCCCAAAGTTTACATGGATCAATAATAGACAGGGTCAAGCACTTACAAGAGAAAGATTAGACCAAGCTATTGCAAATCAAGAATGGAGACTACTTTTCTTAGATGCTACATTGCAACATCTTGCATCATCAACATCAGATCATCATCCCATCTTGTTATATACTATGACCAATATTCGTCAAGCTCATTCTTTCAAGTTTGAAGAATTCTAGACTCGTGAGCCATTAAGCCATCAAATAATCAGTGAAGTATGGAGTAAACCCCACCTGGCAATCCATCTTATATTCCATGCAAGAAAATCAAGTCAACCAAAAAAGCATTTAAAGTTTGAAACAAAGATCATTTGGGAAAATCAACCACAATATACATTAAATTGAAAGTGAACTTCTCAAAATACAAGATGACATTATGACTCCTTTTAATCAAGAAAAAGAAAGATTTTTGCAATATAGACTTCACAAGCAAAGAGAATATGAAGAAATATTATGGAGACAAAAATCTAGACTCACATGGCTTACCTCAACGGATCTCTATACCAAATTTTATCATTTGACAACAACCATCCAGAAAAGAAGGAATGCTATTGAATCAATCAAACTGGCGCCAAATAAATGGTCAATGGACCTTACTGTTATAGAGTCTTATTTTATTAATCATTTTAGAACTATATATTCCTTTTCAAATCCAATTATTCCGGGTCAATTGGATAATCTCTTCGAAAAGCAAATTTCGGACATAGAGAATGAATCTCTAATTGCCATACCAGAAGAAAATGAAATATTTGAAACTCTAAAACAGATTCCCAGAAATAAAGCTCCAGTGCCAGATGGAATGACAACTCTATTCTATAAACACTATTGGAGTATTGTTAAAAAAGAAGTCATACTGGCAGTTCAGAATTTCTTTAGCAGTGGGCAGCTTCTAAAGTAGAGTAATCATACCAAAATTGCTCTTATCCCAAAGATGACTAGTCCAAATAGTCCAAGCCAATATCGCCCTATCAGTCTCACAAATGTCTGCTACAAAATTATAACCAAAATCATGGCCAATCGTCTTAAAATTCGTCTCCCAAAAATCATCTCTTCACTCCAGACAACCTTTGTTCTAGGAAGAAACATTAAGGAAAATACTATCATAGCTCATGAGTTTTTTCACTATCTCAAAAAAAAAAAAAAAAAAAAGGAAAAATAGGTTTGATGGCGATTAAGCAAGACATGGAAAAAGCTTTCGATCAGGTAGAGTGAGATTTTCTTTTTATAGTGATGCAAAACTTGGGTTTCAATCATAAATAGATAAATCTGATAAAGGAGTGTATAACGATAGTATCATTCTCTATTCTCATTAATGGTTCACCAAGAGGCTTCTTCAAATCTCAGAGAGGTATCAAGCAAGGTGACCCAATATCACATTTTCTTTTTATATTGGTCATAGAAACTCTTTCTAGGATCTTATTAAAAGCTGAAGCCCAGCAGAAGCTAGAAGGGGTTCAAATTAGTAGAAACGGTCAAACAGTATCACACTTATTATTTGCAGACGACACATTTATTTTTGCAAAGGCCACGGAAAAAAAAATGCTCAAAACATTTCAGAGTGTCTTGCAAACTATCAAAGTTGGTTAGGACATAAAAATCAATTTAAGTAAATCTTCAATGTTTATCACCAGAAACACTAGCCAGGCAATAAAAACATCTATTTTCCAATGGTTGCCTTACAAAGCAACATCAGCTATAATGAAATATCTGAGATTACCCACTTCCTTCAACATATACAAAAAAGAAAGCTACAGTGAAATGTTGAGCAAAGTGGGTAAAAAATTGGAAGGCTGAAAGTCAAAGCTACTAGCCCAGGCAGGCAAAACCATGTAATCAAGTCTATAGTAAGTACGATACCAACATATCATATGAATATTTTCCAGCTACCAAAATCAATATGCAAAACTCTTGATACAGCTTTCAAAAATTTCTGGTGGGGGTTCTCGAAAGACAAAACTCATAATTTGATACTAAAGTCCTGGAAATCTACTTGTCAACCGAAAAAAGATGGTGGTCTTGGTATTAGATTGATGGAAAAGATGAATCAAGCTATGCTAACAAAAACAGGATGAGAATTAAGCGGATGTAGCAATGGCTTGTGGCACTCAATTCTAACTGCTAAATATTTAAAGAACACAACACTTTGGGAAGCTTCGCAGAAGGCATCAGATTCATCCATGTGGAAATGAATACTCAAAAACAAAAGATTTGCTAAAAAAAGGCCAATGTTTCCAAATTTACAATGGAGAATCGGTAAATATCTGGCAGGATCCATGGATTCATTCATTGATCAATTTCCAACCACAGCCAATCCAAGGTATGGATCTAGAACATCCAACTCTTACAGTTTCAGATCTCACACAAATTAACTCTTGGATTTGGAATGTTTCAAAAATACAATATCTTTTTTATCAGGAAAGCATATCAGAAATACAAAAAACCTAACTACCAATACGAGCATATGAGCAGGATAAAGTGGTTTGGGCTTTAAACCACAATGAAAAATATTCAGTCAAATCTGCATATCAAGCTACAATGCTAGATCAAGTTCCTACTCAACAAATTCTCTCAATAACACTCTTCAAGCTAATGTGAAGCCTTAAAATCCATGATCGTTATAAATTACTGATTTGGAAACTTCTTTAGAATATTCTTCCTACTAGAACAAGATTTGGTAAAATCATTCCCCACCAAGAAACAAAAGAATGTATATTCTGTAACCATGAGAAAGAAACTCTGATGCACCTTTTTATTGAATGTCCTATCAACAAAATCCTATGGCAACAAAGTAGTTGGCCCCTAAACATTGCAAATTTGCATATTAATTCTATATCAGACTGGATGCAAATGATCATCTATCCGGAAAATGAGCTGGGACTTCGGAAAGAGGAAAGACACCACTTCCAACTATTTACAATCATAATGATAGATTTTATTTGGTGGAAGAAAAATGACATCATTTATAATCACACTTCTTTATCAATTGAGAAGGTAAACGTTCAGATTTCAGATCAAACACATCTATGAAGACTATAAAGAAGCATGGAAGGAAAAAGTTGATCAACAAAGCAAAGAAGAAAAATGGTATCCTCCTCCTCCAAATTATCAAAGTTTCTCTTTTGATGCAGCAATATGTGATTATTTTTCAGTAGTCTAAGCCATTCAAAGAAATCATAGTGGAGATATTCTGGGAATAATAACGGAAAAGGTAAAAACTACTATCCCTTTAATTGCATAAGCAAAAGCAGCGCTACTAACATCTAATATGGCTTCAACTCAATGTCTTGCGATAATAGAAGGGGATTCCCAATCGGTAATTACTTCCATTGAAGCCCAAATACCTCTTTATTCTAGAACATGTAAACTATTATCGAGAACTTTCAGTACATATCCAATCTTCATCAAAACTAGAAATTTGTTAAAATATATCAATCTCAAAATCGATGTGCGCACTCAGTTGTGCAATGGACAGCTACCAATCATGTTTTTGGAAGCATACCCTAAGATAAAATTTTTAGATGTTTTCTATATATTGATAGTGGAATGGATCCTCCTTAAACTTTGTATCTTTTATTTAATCTATAATATGCTTGATTAAAAAATATATATATATATAAGCTCTAAATTCTAAATTTATAATTTCGTATAAATATTGAATTTTATTATAAAAAAATATGAAAAATTCATTTTTTATAGGATCTATATTTTTACAAAATGCTTGTACAAGACTTATACATTTTATGTTTATACCTAACATTACTAGTTAAATTATAGGTAATGTTAAGGATGAAATCTAAATGAGTAATGCTAGGTACAAGTTCAAAATAGACAAGTCTCGTACAAATCATTTGTAAAAAAATAGATCCCTAAATAAAGAATACTTTCTTTTTTCTTTTTCCTTTTTTACATTTTTAAAGATGGGGTCTACTTTTTTACAAGGACTTGTACGTGGTTTGTCTATTTGAGATTTGTACAAATCATTTTACTTTTCGTAGTGAGATCTATTTTTTAGATTTGTATATTTATGACTTGCATATATTATTTTTTTAAAATTATTAGATAATTTTAAAATATTTTTATTAAATATAAGTAGTGCTACTATGCTTCCTCAATTTGGCTACTTGGTGTGCCCCTAGTACAAATTGCACATTTTTTTTGTTTTTTATTTCAAATATTTTTTAACAATGTTTAAAACTTTTTAAAAAATAAAAAATGTCAATACAATAATAATTACTTTCTTAACTATTAAGAATTTTTTTTAAAAAAATTAAATATATGAATAGAAAATGAGAAAATAAATTAAGAAGATATAATAGCTTATTCTTGATGTGTATTGCATTCATGTTGTTATATTGTCAAGAAATTAATATTTTTATAAATAATTTGAATATTATCCATTTCCTTAATAATAATTTAGTGCTTATACTTGGTGAAGAAGAAATCGGAGACCGAGCTGCAGCAGCAGTTCTGGACGAAAACGACCGAACCAAAAGAAGGGAAAAGAGTGGTACGCGGTACTCACCCTTCGCAAGCCTTGTCGTTTCCTTCTCCCTTGCACTCTTGCTGTTTGGTCTGCTAATCTAATTCCCTATTTCCATATCCCTCGATTTTGAATTCCCGAGCCTCATTACTTTGCCGATTCCTTGTGATAAGTGATAACACATATTCAGAAGCGGAAATGGAGGTTTTCTAGTAGTCTTGTCTCTGTGATCGGAGTAACAAAACCAGATTCTCGGAGACCCTTTGTATTCTCTTCACAAAGCTCATCCTTTGAAAGATGATGCTTCAATTCCCGGACCCGGTGAAGCTCAAAACCAGGAAGGTAGGGTGAATTGACGTCTAGATTAGGTTTTTTTTTTTTAATTTAATTTGTAAAGGTAGTAAAACGAAATTTTCGAACATAATATTTGGAACTAACTATTCTGTTTATAATCGATGGTATTATGTGAATGTTTACAGCTTGTGTTTGAGGAGGCGTATGCAGCACGTGACTCTGCTACGCTTGAGCAATTGAAGGAGCTTAGCTCTAAGCGCAGAGTGATTGAGGAGTCCATCAACGAGAGCAGTTCCATCACGGAAGCTATTGCACGAGAAATGTCTGGAGGATTGACATCCCAAGTTCAGCAGGTAAACTTCTGTTAATTAGTTTACACGTAGTCTTCAGAAAACTCTATCTCATTTTCATATCGCTCCTGATTTATAATGTATGCTTCTTGGTGTTTGTAATTAGTCTTTGTTACCTGATGTTTTTCAAACAAGCCGCGCTCTGCTATGATGGTTTCTGTTGGTGTTTGTAATTAAACCTTGTTACACGATAGAGTTGCATTTTGGTTTAAATGGTTTTTGGAAACCAAGTCCCTTCCATTCTGATTATATGCTAATGAACGGTTGTCTACTTATTTTTTGTTGATCCCATGTCTATTAAGGTCATTTTTGAGATTTTTCGAACTGAGATAATTCTACCAGACGAATTTGTGTGAGTGGCTGTAGTTTAGTCCATATTCATACGTTTGATTTGCATGCGAGGACCAATCAAGTAGTCTCCGGCAAAATTAAGTGGGCTGTTCTTATTATTCTTTATTAATGTATTTATTTTCTGAATGCATCAGGACCTGCAAAGGCTAGAAGGGTATCTTCCATTATTGGAAAATTTGATTTTCCACATAGATTTAATTGGTAGCAATTGCCAGATGGTGCGGTGGACTTCAGATCTGAAGATACGATGGAGTAGTGCGCTGAGCTCATCTTCTTTCTTCAACCTTCTGGGTCCAAAATTTTTTCAAATTGATAACTTGCGATTTGAGCTTGGTATGACCCTTTTTCTTTATGGTGCAATCCTTCGAGAGAGGGCTTTGGAAGTCCTGCCAACAGGTGTGCAATAAACTTTCACCTTCTTATCACATACAACAGGCGGTGGTTGCAGTTTTGATTAGTTCCTTTGCATTTGTTGCATTAGATTTGGTGCAATCTGCCACCTTCTTCAGAGAAGCTGCTGGAGTATATCATCATCTGGCTAATGAGGTTCTTCCCTCTTTAGGACCTGCATTTCCTGCGGAAAGGCCACCAGAAGCCATCTCATCTGTATCCACTGTCATGAGCCTCATTTGTTTGGCAGGGGCCCAGGTTAGTGACTTGGGTGTCACTCAAAGTATGCTTGTTGGATTTTACACGAGAGCTAAATATTAATAGTCTATACATTTGTTCTCTTTTTTCTTTTTTCTTTTTTTGGGTGGTGGATTAAATTTTCACAGTTGAGGAATGTCCCTCGGTCAGGCTCTTCTTTTTGATGATTGATGTTATTAGGCAAATGTGACAGGCAGTAACCATCAGGAAGGCTGAAGAAAAAGGCACTGCTATAGGCCTCTTGGCAAAGTTGCACCATGGTGTTACACAGTTACTCGATGAAGCCGATAGTCTTTTAAATACAGCAAGTAGTGAGTGCAGAGATATTTCATCTCGCTTAGTGGTATGTAAGGATGTTGCTTGGTTCTCTGGCTTATTTTTTTATTCTTGGTTTGGAGAATATTGGAATGTGCTTTTTGTGTCACACTTGTAAACTTGTGACAAACTATGGTTATTCTTTTGGTCGGTTCACATTGTTGTATTAAGCCTACTGAAAGCCGATCAGCTGAGCTGAGCATCTGATTCACAGTGTTGCAAGCCAATGACAGGCTGGATCTGGGTTTTATGCTTTTAATGCCGCATTTTATTGGCTTTGATGGTGAGATTCACTTGATAGTTAATTTAGAGCACAAAAATCTGTAACAAATATAATTTTTGAAGCAATATTTTTGCTCCTGTTGAACCAAGCCATCCATTCTTTTGTTAAATATCATAAATTTGGTGATAAAGTTTAAAATAATTTGAAAGGTCTCAGACACTTTTACTTCTTTCCTATATATTTAGTTTATTACAATTGATAATGAAGAAGGCCATGCTTAGATTACTATGCAATCAGCCGTGGGTCGTGCAAGTGCACAGCTAGTGCTTATAAATACACATAATATGTGCGATCTTTCTTCTTTGCCTGAAGTTGGGAGTACATATATTATATTTGTTAATTATGTAATTGAAAGATTCTCATGGGTGCCTTTTCTATTCTGTGCAGGAATTTATATTGTCATGCAAATCTCTACACGAGTTAAGAAGTCAGAAATATCTTGCTGGAACTCTGAAGATTGCTGGTCAAGTTGGGGTTGCAGTTGGAGTTCTTCGTGTTGCAGTGATCAACATCCAAAAGAAGATTCCAGGTGAAGAGTCATGGAGATCAGTGTTCAGAAAGGAAATTGATGATGCCTCTGAAATGCTCAGGAAGTTCGAGCATGAGAATGAATTTGTCTGGCATGAGAAGATTGCTTCTGGTGATGAGTTGCCATTACCCCAAGGTAACAAAATTGTGAGTTTTATACCTTACAAACCCAAAAGATGGGAGAGAGAACTTGCGTTCAAGATATAAATGTTCATTGAAGTGTTTGTACTATGTTCTTGTCTTTGTTCCCTGGTGAAGGTTATCAAGCTTCTAGCTTTGCATTTGCCCATTGATGGATGGATGGATTTTTTTTTTTTTTAAATACCAAACACTCTCTTGGAAACAATTTCTTCTCGGGTCTGTTCATTAAGATAGTGGCTGAGGGCTCTAGGGTTTGCTTGGCAATTGAGTTGTATGGACCAAGATTGTTATGTAAATTATAACCTTTTACTTGTCTGTTCTCTGTCTCTCCTCAATTGTTGCACACTGATGGGAATCACTCGTAGCATGTATGCTTTTAATCCAAATCCTTGATATAAGTCAAAGGATGACTTTGTGAGAGAGATTGAAATATATTTATTTGAGTTTTTCTGTACAGGTCAGCATGCCATCTGGCTGGTGCGAACTTTCGACAAGTAGTTAGTTTTTTTCTGTTACCTTTTTCCCCACCCATTTGATTCTCACTTCTGTTACTTGTATATAATATGAGATCGAGTATACAAGTTGTCAATTAGAAAATCAGTTTCTGAGAATATTTTGGAACCTGACCAATGCCACTCGCCGTGGACACCTCCTCGGACGGGTGGATTCTACCACGTTATTTATCTCTCTTCTAATTGTTATGGTTTTCAGTGGCAATTGGCCATTTGAACTAAACAATTTTGACAATTATGTTTTATTCTATGTATCTTTTAATTATCGGACATAAAATGCTGAGATTTTTAAAGATTAGAATGTCAGTTATCAATTTTAATAATTTAGGATGCTTGTTACAAGTCGGTGATAGTTTGGGTACAAGGTGTGATAATCTATCTTTATAATTTTTTCTTCTTAATTCTCATCGATTTAAACAGCTGAACCTCACGTTCTTTTCATTTCGGAATATTTGAATCAATATCAGTTACAATTTAACCATTTCATTTTATATCTATTCTCTGATATGACCAATTTAATACATTGTTATAAATCCCTACGAATAATTTAAAACAAAAATGAAGAAGAAGAAGAAGAAGAAGAATGCCCTTAATGGCCATTCAAAGGTCCAACAAACATGTCGCCGACTCTCGTAATATGGAAAACTTTGAACGTAACTATAGTCCCAGGAACAGGAACAGGAACAGGAACAAGAAAGATAGGGTAAGCATGGCCTTCCAGATGGAACTGAAGTAGTGGGTCAGCCTGCGCCAAGTGGCAGACTCTTGAAGATGGACAGTGAGGAATTTTGGGTGGTTAAAATACCCCCGAGACACATTTCAGTTTTCACTAAAATTCGCGGGAAAGCTCGGACGCGGGGCTACCATGGCCGTTGTTCACTGGATTTCTCTTCCTCGCTTGTGCAAACCATGCAGAACCGCAACACCCTTATCTCCAATCTCTCATGCCCGTTTAGTCTCAATTGTTTGCAGTCCGGTTTGCAAAGGCACCAATGCATTGAAGCTCTCGACCCCAAGGTCTCTCGATCTCGCTTTCTTACCCATGATCCCATCTGATATGCGTGTATTGCTTCAAAGTTCATAATTGATAGCTAAGGTACCGGTGATACTTCACTTGCAGGCGAAGTAGGGCTGTTTCTGAAGAGAACGCAGTTGGGTCGTGTTCTTGGGGCTCTTGGGGCACTAATATGTTCAAAACTCACTTACTTAGAGGTGGATTTTCATTTTCTTGATATGCGTCTTACATAAAGTTGCTTAATTTAGAGGTTCTGTCATCATATATTCGAAATTGCTTTTTGTTTAGGGGAATGGTTGGTTGTGGGAAGTTGATGGATTGAAACTACTGGTTGATCCAATCTTGGTGGGTAATTTGGATTTTGAATTCCCTGGCTTTATGATGCTGCCAAGAAGGTTTTGAAGAATTTCCAGGTATTTTTTATTAGCTATTTCCTGGTTTGTACCTTTGGTTATGTATATGTTACTCTTTTCTTTTTCTGTTGGTAAATTTGATATGGGAATTGTTCTGATTGGTGTGCAACTTAGTGCAGCTTAGTGATCTTCCTGAAATTGATTGCTTACTGATTACACAAAGCCTTGACGATCATTGCCATTTGAAGATCTTGAAGCCCCTATCTGAAAAGTCCCCAAATCTTAGAGTCGTAGCGACTTTCAATGCTAAGCCACTGCTGGATCCCCTTTTTAGCAATGTGTGTGCATATCCAATCTTTATATTTCTGCCTACTGAATGTGGATTTCTATTCAATCTTCATTTTATTATATTGATGTTCGAAAAATTAATACATTCTTCATCCTAAGAGAAAATAACATCAAACATTGGCATAATGATTTTAGTTTGACGTTATGAATTTATAGGCTAGACCAGAAGTGTTTTTACCCTTCAGTCGCTACCAGTCTTAACCTAATGATACATCCTCCCGTGCTGATCCATTGGAGCATTTCAGTTTCAATTCCCAAACTTTAGTTTTAGAAACTTTCAGGTCACATACATAGAGCCTGGTCAGAGCTCTGTTATTGAAGCAAGAAATGGTTCTAAAGTCAGGGTCCGTGCCACACCAGGTCCAGTTCTAGGTCTTCCATGGCAGCATCCTGAGAATGGGTAATTTTTATCATGCAGCGCCCTTGGATTTGATTTCAAAGAAATAGTAACTTCTTACAATAATGACCCTTGGTCTAATATGGCTTCAAATTTAAGCTATATGGATGGGATATTCAACAAGTTTATAATCCTCAGTGTATTTTGTGGTCAGGTATCTTGTCACTTCTCCTCAGGGTCCACTGACTCTTTACTATGAACCCCACTGTGTATACAACAAGAACATTCTGGAAAAGGAAAGGGCTGACATTGTCGTCACACCGGTCATAAAGCAGCTTCTCCCTAACTTAATGTTGGTTTCAGGACAAGAAGATGCAGTTCAACTTGCAAGGATGCTGCATGCCAAGTTCGCTACCATTGCTCAATTTTTTGCAGCTACCAGTTAACTTCTTTTATTCGTTTTTTTTATTTATTTATATATATATATATATATTTATTTTGTAGGTTCATTGTGCCAATGAAAAATGGGGACCTTGATAGCAAAGGGTTTCTCGCCAGTATAATTCAAGCTGAGGGAACAATGAAATCATTTAAGGTCAGTATTATTTTATGCAATGTTGAACTACAGATGACTCCAGACATCATTTTTTCCCCAAAATGCATTGCCAGATGTCATATTACATAACACTGAGCACCATACTTTTGTTTTCGTGGGTGAGGGGGATTCGGTTTCTGGCTGCTTCTAAAAATTTTCCTGAAATCTGATAATCATAGTAGTTAGCACTTTCCACCATTAAATGGTTTGTGGGGAGTTAGAGAGTCAGTTCTGGCATTTTCTGTTTTGGTATTTCTAAAATCAGACACAAAATTAATTACTAAATATATTAGCTACAAACTTTGGTTATTACAGTAATTTGCCCCGTCTTTGCTTATTTCTTGTGTTATAGGCTAAAGCATTAGCTATTCACTGTTAGATATGTTTATCCTGCAAACGTTACAGAGCAACTGAGAATTTAACTGTTTGCTAATGAAGGAGCTAGTGTGGAAGGAACTACCAGATCATGTAGAGGTATTGGAGCATACTCCCGGTATACCACTAGAAATCCAAGCACCTTCAAGTCTTACATAGTGCATCTTTGGTTATATGCGCAACTCATTCGGCACATATAAAATCATTTGTTTATTTTTTTCCTTTGCACATTGTTGGTCTATTATCAAGTACTACATCTATCAACTTTCCTTGTCTTTTCTAACTTTCAGGAAGGATCTCTCTACCAGAGGGTGGTGGCCGGTAGGCATTCCTCGGTACTATGACATAGCAAGCACTACTAGCAACAAAATTTAGGGAAAGTGGGGAAAATATGGTCCAAAGTCTGAACTAAGGTCTATTATCTACTAGACTCTCCTCTGTAAACCACTAGAGGGCTGAAATTCTGTGAATGTGTGTTATCCAACTGCAGGAAGGAGTGATTTTCAAGTAGTCGGCAATCCATTGAACCATTTGACTGCTAGTGATCAAAATTGCCAGTCAAAGTTAAGTTCTGCCAAACATAGCACAATAATAGAAAGAGATTTTCATATAAGAATAACAAGGGTTGTGCCAAAAATAGCATTAATGTTTTCCAATACCAGTACTGTTCGATGTTGTTTTACTCTTAATTAATGTACAAAGCGCCTGGGGTGCTTCATTTCTGTAGCAATACCGTGAGCTTGGGATATCTTCAAGCTGCAACCCCCATTTGGTAAAGGTGCATGGCCTTAGTATCTTTATCATGAGATGATCAATGATCTTGCAGGGAAGTATTGTGATTTAGTAATCGTGCGTATTAACCTAGTTAATTTTAATTATTATGAGCTTGGGATATCTTTTTTTTTTAAGAAGAGGACAGACCTCAAATTTATTGAAAAACCCTCACTTATGGCGGAAGAATATCATGGTTACAACTTGACCCATGGGGATTCCAAATAAACAAGAAAACCAACCCATGAATCAAAAAGAACTAAACAACGACCACAATACTTATTAAACTAGAAAGATCTCTAATAGAAATAAAGAATAAGAAGACAACGTGGTAACAAAGAATCTCAAAACCAACCCAGAAATAAGGAACTCCAACCTGCTCGCACTAAATATCCTTCAACTGCAAAGCATTTGTCAAGGCGCAACAAACATTTAAGTCTTCTAAGAATAAGACCATGAACACGAAGATCCATACAAAAATTATGGGCTCATTCTTTGACAAAAAAATCAGCAATTATATTGCGTTCTCGAAAAACATGACAAATGTGACATTTAAGTCTGAATATGCTCAATCACCTCTTCCCAAAAGTCCCATAAATACCAGTGGGAACATTCACCATGATGAATCCTTGAAAGCACCATCATAGAATCTGTCTCAACCATAGTATCTACTAATTCCAGGTCTTTACAAAATCTAGGCCCATCTCTTAAAGCCCAAAATTTAGCTATAATATTAGTCTGAATTTGATAGTGATGAGAAAAACCTACAAATAAATCTTTTCTATGATCTTGAATCACACCACCTCCTACAGATAAACCAGGATTACCAAGCGAACAACGACATCTAATGCTCCACAGCATCTCGACATCGAATTATGAATAATTATGGACCAATGCATTACGCCACACCAAATCAATTACAAGCAATTATATTCGCACAATATGTACATGGAGATAATGTTTTTGTCGATCCCTTTCCATATTTCTCCAAATTGTGCATTTATACATGATCAAATGCGCCAGAATGGCAACAATGCAGAATTGCTACAATTAGGGGTTTCCCCATCTCTCTTATCATTAGCTATCTATTCTTTGTTTCTTCACACACAAAAGAAGCTATTGGCAAGTCAAAACTCATGCAGGATGTGCTGAGGTGGAAAGTAAAAGGGCTTCTGATTTTAGTGTTATAGTTAGTTCAATTAGAACTATAAATATGAGAGTCATATTGTATTGTAACACACGTGAATGTGAAGTTGAGAAAAAACACAGAGAAAAAATATAGAGAGGGGAGATTGTACTTGAGAGGATATTGATTCTGCTTCAAGAATCAAGAAAAACTCAGAGAGAGGGATGATCTTAGTAATCTGGCATTTTGTGCTTTTATACTCAAATAAAGCTCTTTAGATGGTTCCTGCCGTGAATGCAGATTACTAGGGTCGGACTAAGTAATATCTTTGTGTTCTTTACTTTGTTTTATATTGTTTTCTTAAGTCACTGCACTCTTCTTGCTTCTTTCTTGGCATTCGAGCACTGAGTTTGATCATAAAGGAAACTCCAAATTTCAACAAAACTATACATGTTGTCCCATCCTCTTGCCCTCAAAATTGAGATATTCATCCCAAATACATGAGATCTTGATCTGGTGTGTACATAAAATGTTTTCACAAAGAGCAATAAGCTAAATCCAATACGAATTTTGATTGCAATGGTATTAATGGAGTACACATCATGTACAACAACTCAATAATTCACCACGCAATCTCAAAGAGAGGTAATTATTACAATATTTGATAACAAAGAG
Organism: Juglans microcarpa x Juglans regia; assembly: GCF_004785595.1. NCBI lineage: Eukaryota > Viridiplantae > Streptophyta > Magnoliopsida > Fagales > Juglandaceae > Juglans > Juglans microcarpa x Juglans regia. The sequence continues at coordinate 622,447 of NC_054608.1, read as the reverse complement.
TACTAATAATCAATAGTTTTGTCCTTTCAAATTATGAGAGTCACTTATATTTTTTTGACCACAAGTTTAATCAAACTCATTAATAGGCGGCCCTCTAATTTGTAAAATCACCACTTTGATCTAAAAGTTTAAGCTATTATTTATACAACACATTTAATATTTAATTAAATGGTAGTAAAGTGTAGATTTAGGGTTTGAACTCAGAACCTCTGTTTAGATATTATGTAAAATCACCCGTACTTATCTTAAAAATTGAAGCTATTATTTGTATTATATTATTTCATAATTATCATGATGGCGAGACAATCTGTGAGCTATGTATTGATTTAGTCCAATGAATTGTCAACTCACATAGATGTAATCAGATCTTTAATTTGACATTGTATTAGAGGTATAAGATCGTTGAAAATCATACATAAATGGAATGCCGAGGCATTTCGCACTCAAATATATATATATATATATATATATTGTGTGATCACCTCTCAATATTTGTCCTTTTCTTTTAAAACAATGAATCTTTCCTAATATATATATATATATATAATAGTGAGCTTGCCGCGGATGTGTCTAATGTATATAGTTGCAATTTGCAAAGAAATCCATGGATGAATTTGGTAGAGTTGCCGTCACTTAATGGAACTCATGATCAACGAAGGTTTCAAATTACTTAATTTCATGTTGTACTACGTACGTACTCTCATTTGTTAAAGTTAAACTACTTGGGATAGTTTGTTTTTTCTCTACTAATTAATTAAACTCGATAGATCTGTTTTTTCTCTACTAATTAATTAAACTCGATAGATCTTGGTGCATGAGGCACTACTACTCTCACCATGCATAGTTGGATATATAAGTATTTTAAGATCATTTAATCCAAAGATAGGCCCTCATCACCATGCTCGATCGTGCTGATCTTGATCAATTCCAATGGATATGCATGTTTATTAATATAACATACAGATTAATTCATGTAGTTTTTATACACATGCAAGCAATACTAGCTATTTGTAGATCGATCGATGCATTTGTCTAGATCAGACATGAGAAGCTAATTAGGATCGATGGCTCAAAGCTAGCTAATATTTTAATTAAAGGATCAGTAGAAGGATATGGATGATCATCAGTGGTACTCTTAAATTAATCCAATTCGATCTACATGCATGATATTATATATATGATCCCCATGCATGCATGCCCACATTTGTATTTTTCCAGTACAGAAGCTAGCAATGGTAAATGGAATTGAATCAGACCGCGCCGTATGCGTCTAGCTTGGGACAAGTGGATTGTACAAATTAAGTTAATATTTTAATGAAAGGATCATGATCTGCATCAAACAATCGTAGGATCGGACGACTAAGAAAAAGCTAGGATTCATCAATGCATTTGGACGCGCGAGTACGTGGTACGTAGTCTTTTGGCCGGCCAGGCCGGGGTCTGATTTTGGTTTCAACCTCAGAACACAAAAACCACATATCTGCTCAAAATCAATCTCAAAGCACAGAAAATATCACGCATGCATCAACGTACGTATTGGCCCAAAAACTCTCTGTAGGAACAAAAATGAAAAGAAAAAATTAGGGTTAGATTAGTCCTATGTACTCTATAGTCTAAGAAATTATTAGTATATGTCAGCCCGTACCTTAATAGGGTTAGTTTATGCATGATATCAGTTTCATCTTATACCTTCATGAAATTAAGAATCGAGCTAGTTGTCAATATATATAGGGCAAGGTGTGCATTCATGAGGCCTTTTGGGTGCTGATTCTTTTAGTACTCATTATATATATAAATATATATATATAGCTCATTTTCATGGTTATTGAATTAAAATTTACAATGAAAATTGTCAATGCAGTTGGAAGAGTTTGTATCCTTTAATTGGGAGACTGACTGAGTCTTACATGATTGAAAAGTTTGTAATGGAGATCATAAATTATCATTAATTTTGAAGTTATGGAAGAGCGAAGTATAATTGGCTCAAATGCTATTAGCTTGGTAAAGCTGTAGATGCAAGATTTTGGTTAGGATTAGGTGACTAATTAAGTTGATAAGTTTGGATTGGATTACGTGACTAAAATGATAGAGTTTATCCTATCATTAAGTTCATGATTTTGGATGAATGTAATTATTTATTGACTTTATCTATAACAATATTAAATTTATCTATGATGTATTAGAGGTTATTTTGATAAGTCATAAATGTGAAAATCGAGCTCCAAAAAATCTACATTTATCTAGAGAAAAGATTGAACTGAAATTTGTTACTACAAAGAAGATTTAGCGCATATGTCAGTATTCCATCAGGAGACATCTTCGTGACAGATTCGATTCGTCAACAAAGTCCTACTAAAACTAAAACTGCTTTCAGATTGTTTATTTAAGAGATCATACTAGCTAGGATCTGTAGAGATTTAGATCTAGATATTTTCTAGAGCAATTTCCAATACATATTTTGATCTTGGAGAATTTTCATATTGTTTCTCTCAATGAGTGTGATTGTGCTCCATGTTGGAGAATTGATTGGTACTTGGGTTTCAACTACTAGAGTTCTAGGAGAAAAGTCAATGTTTAAAGATCGTCAGAGGTTCTGGTTGCTACTACTGTAAAGACAAACGGATCGTTTGTCTGGTCAAATAAGAGAGTCAATTGACAATTGTTTTGTAATTGAGAACTTACTTATAATTTGATTTTCAAATAATAAAATTGATTTCTCTAAGTTTGGTTGTCCCGTAGGGTTTTTCCTTTAAAGAATTCTTTAAAAAGTTTCCCTTCGTCACCAATCGTTGTGTCATGCAATTTATTTATTTACTTTATACATTCATTTGATTAAATAATTGCAAGATTGAGATCTAACAAATTTGTTCCAATGAATTGGTACTAGATATTTCCGCTATGTTACAACGTAGGGACATTTGGGTAATTTCAAAAGCCATGAGGAAGAAACCCTGACCTTCTAATATTTTTTTATCATTTTTCTGCCTAATATTTTTTTCAATCTCTTAATATTTAATATGAAAAATCAAATGTTACATGCAATTTCCATGATTCACTGATCAAGGTAAAGTCCAACTAGAATTGTGATCCATCCAACATGATTCATTGCTAATACATAACCATGTACAGTAGTCAAAAGCATAGATAAGGCTGCATCTTTTCGTCCACATATTTATATTGTAACATTTGATTTCTTTTTTCTTTTTTCTTTTTAATCAATGCCAAGAAGCTCATTTCTCAAGAAAGGAGGGGTTTTGACAATCAGTTGAAGCAGTACCCAGATAAAAATACAGACAAGCAAATTAAGGGAGATGTTCATGCCCTCCAATATTCCCCATGTTTACAATTATCAGAAATATATTGGTCTTTGTTTAAGACAATTTTGGGGGACTGCAAGAGTCACGGCCTGGCCGTGCGAGACATTGAAGGGATGCTGCATGCATTGGCTACTTACTCTCTTCCTTGTGATCCTCCAAAAACGGAGAAAAGAACAAATCTCAAGTTCCACTCCACGTTCCATGGATCTATGTCTATCCCAAAGTCTACCAAATGAAACATTAATCATAGCTCTTAATAATCGTAATAGGACTCCTTTTTCTTAAAGAAAGAACTTGAACAAGAACGTGCTCATCATGTTAAGTTTCAGTTTGTTAATTGATAATATATAATTTGTTGTCATCTTGTTAAGACCCAAAAACCAAATCTCTCCCTCTGCAGAGATAAGATCAGTTTTAAAAGAGAGAGCTAGAGATCACGCTTATGTTAGGTAACCCAAATATTAAACAATATGGAACATAAGAGTAGCTAGATCGATCAGTTTGTTCTTATGGGTTTTCTAATTACCAATAGAGCGTGTGATATTTTTTCGGGTTTTGAGAAATTTTGTATACAATCATATAGTCCTAATATATATAACCATTAAATCTTTGGTTAAAGGCTCGTTTGGATAGTGAGATTAGGTGATTTTAAATGAGTTGAATAAAATATTGTTAAAATATTATTTTTTAATATTATTATTATTTTGAGATTTAAAAAAATTGAATTGTTTATTATATTTTGTATGAAAATTTGAGAACATTATAATGATGAGAGGAGATGAATTGAGAGTATTTCAATATTCAAATAGACACTAAATGAATCAAAATCCATCGTATACATACAAATGTGTGGCAGTACAACTTGTACCACATGAGTAATTTGTAGGGTCGGTTCCTTCAATATTCAAATATATGGATTGCTAGGTTACTCATATTGATGAAGGGATAAACCGGAATATCCCCCACTTTGGATTAGTTTATCTGTAAATACATTAATTAGGAATCTTCGGATAGGGTCGGATCCAAGGGGCCGGAATGTCTCCCTCCCTCTCGATCTGGTTCTCACCAAGAAAGATAAACTAAAGCAATGGAGAATATACTAGCACATTTAGGCCGGATGATTTCTTATATGCTCCTTTCGTATATTACTTAAATCGAGATTATGGTGTTGGGATATGTGGCGGTGGACCAATGATATGACTACATTTTCACTGAATATTTTATGGGTGTATTCTTCTAGAGAGGATATGATGGCAGAGCAGATTATAAAATGGTTCCAATTACAGCATTTCTTGTCCTATATAATGTGTTTTTGTTTTTAAAGGATAAAAGGGTACTGGTTTGTGTTGACATTATGTGATAACACCGATTATCTTAGGCCTGGCTGCACTAATGTTCTCGGAGCCGCCACGTTTAAAAAAAGAAAAAGAAAGAAAGAAAATGGTGCACATCACAGCTAGCCATGCAAGCATCTCTTGTTTTAACCACAATGTGTCCCGTTGCTGATGCGGACATTCATGCAATGAAGTTGCCCTGACAAATAAGCATAAACAGAATGGTTAACATACTTGTTTTTGCGAATCTTTCTTATCCTAAAACTTTTCTTCTTTTATCTTTTAACCCTTTGGCAATAATGAACAAGGAAGAAAGTGGATTCTACTGACTTCTAATAGAAATGATTTCTCTACCCCTTTCTTTGTTTGCCAAGTAGCAGGAAGATTTCTCAAGGGTCAAGATTCTTGTATTTGTGATGCTAATATTCTTTCAAGGAAAGGAGATAACTTTCATTTGGTCATAAAAAGCTTTTCATTTCCTTCATGAAGTGATTGACGAGACATCTTGTGCGAAGAGAATGTGGATCCCACAGAAAAAATACCACGTACTAACAAAAAACTGACAACCCTGTCTACCAAACCTTGGCCACTGAAGTCCATGGCGATTGGAAGGGGGAATCATTAAGCACTTGAAAAATGGAAATGATGATTTCCAGGAGATGATCAGGATATTCTCTCATTTTAGAACTAGTTGAAGGTTGATGGTTTTGGGTCTATATTCTGCTTGTGCATTTGATCTAATAACTGACAAGATAAACGGTTGATGGTTAGTTGACATCCAGAGTAAATCCAGAACCTAAGCATTCTACTTTTTTGGCATGACAGTTTGGAATAGATTTCATGTGCAATGGCATTTTTCCTTGATGCTCGATTATTGAGTGTACAATCTGCATCAGCGTAGTAACACTGCTGAAGTTCTTGCTTCTGCTTCACAATCTTCACATGAGACTATACAAATTAATTGCTCCCGGGCACTATGGTCATGTTTTGCGGCTTTCAAAATTCAGAATATAAATTGAGTTTTGTTTATCCATCAAGAAACAGTACCACCATAGTGGAGAACTACAAGGATAAATTGGATAATCATTCATTTTCAAGATTTGACTGTCACCATCCCTTGTATCCAATGAAATCTACACTTTTTACAGTCCAAAAACAACAGGGAAAATAAGGAGACAAAAGTCAGAATGACGAGGATGTCTTATAGCATTTTCTATTCAGTCGTGATTACAAAACTTTTTACATCACTCTTAAGGCTATGAAAATTAGAAAACAGGGAAAGTAGTGGTAGTGTGGGTGGAGGATGATGTGGCTGGGGAATCAGAACAAGCTCTCTTCCCACTATGGCTAACCCTTTCTTCAGATTGTGGGGGCTGGGATTGCTTCAGAGGTAATCTCTGGATTTGAGATGTTGATGCCTGTTGGACTGCAGGTGGTGGTGCGGCCACAGGAGCATAGATTCCATTGGCTGCTGCAACACTGCAGGCAATATCTCCTGATGCTGCCACTGCTGCATACTCGGCTGGTGCTGGCATCCATATGCCTCCAACAACTACTACTTGTGGTGGCTGTTGGTTTCCATTATTGTGGATCGATGGACTTGGTCTTCTTGTGTGCAACCGATATTTCTGAAACATATCATAGATGATTTAGCCCATGCCTCCCTCCAAAACATGATGATACCATAAAATAAAAAATAAAAAATAAAATCTCCCAAAAATAAAGCCATTATCATGCTAGAAGAAATCCAAAAAAAAAAAGTTAGTAAGAAATATTATGGAGAGTGTGTAATTTTTGTATCTTAAATTTGACAAGTAAGCCAAATCTGTGTGTTGTGTCTCTCTTAAATACTGAATCTCCTGTGCCAACATTAGAAAAACATTCTTAAATGTAAAAACAGATATGGTTTTGACACATTAACTCAATTATGCAAAATGTTTAACTGCTATGATTATCAATTACAAACCTGTAAATGGCTTTTGACCTCGTCATTAGTAAGCCCATCAACCTTCATTAGTTCCCTAATTTGCTTAGGTGTCGCAGCTGCAATACAAACCAATCACTGCCTTATATCAACAAACAATTCAACTCATTCCAATCCCACAAAATGGGAATCAAAATTAACGTCCAGAAGAGAAAAAGCGCACACATACACACCTTGTGAACCACCAAGTTGTTGAAGCGCATGCAAGAACCGCCTGTGCAACTCAGGGGACCAATTCCGCCTCTGCTTTCTCTGAGCCTGCCCTTCTTTCTGTTCTCTTCTGTCGTTTTCACCGCCTCCTCCCGTGGCTGTTTCCGCAGACGAACTCGTTGTGGCTACAGCCGCCACTGGCTCCGGCTCCGGTGCCAGAGAAGAAGGCGCTTTGCCCTCTGATGCATTACTCACTGCAGCACTCTTCTCTCTTTGGAAAGGCTGGAAAGCACCACCACCGCCACCATTCCTCTTAACCTCCATCACCGTTGCCTTTCTCGGTACATCCTGCAAAATACCCGCAAACAGAAAAAGCTTCAGTCTTTCCCATTCCTTTCCTCTAAAATTTTATAGGCAATTACCAAACAATTACAAAAAAAGAAAGAAGAAGCTCTTTTTCTCTTTGCTACGTACCTCTTTGGGTTGTGGATCTGAGGTTGGATTATTCCACAACTGAACCGATCTAAGCCAATCCGACTTCTTCTTATTATCATTGCTGATCACCTTCTCCTTCTTGTTCTTGTGGGATTGGTGCTCCTCCACCTCATCATCGGACGAAGCAGACCGCTTTATCGGAAAGAACTCCTCGAACACTGGAGGAACATCATTTGAAGTCGTCTGCTCCGAACTTTCAGATTGTCCATGCAAGTTGTTCTCCGTTGTCGTTCCCGAATACTGTTGCCGACACGCCTCAATAGCTACACGGAAGCACAAACCCATTAACAAGTAGACTACGAAAAATACCCAAAGAAAAACATTTTTTTTTTAGAAAAAAAAAAAAAAAAAAAAAAAAAAACGAGAGGTCGAAGCCTTTGGTTACCTTGGGTAACAAGCTCTAAACAGAGAGGTAACTCCCGCTGGAACACCTGGATCTTCCGGCGCTCTTCCTCTAAAGCTTTGACATACTCTCGGAAGCCCAAACCACCGCGATGCTGCATTTTCTCAGGGTAATAATCCATTGAAAGACAGTTTATGCCTGCGATAATACTATGGGGTTTCTGATCAAAAAGCTAGGGAATAGAAGATATAATATAGGCGCTACCACAACAACAAAGGGTATTTTGTCCAAAGCACATAGAATAATATAGATTCGACCAACGAAACGGGTTTCTAACAGGAATCAGGGTCTAAAGAGAATCTCAAAAGAGAATAAACTGAGGACAGCCGAAGGAGAGAGACAGAAGGGAAAAATGGGGAGATTTCGAAGTCGTGCCGTCGCGTACAAAACGAATCTTTAATGAGTTCTCTTTTAATTCAACACACAAGCTTTGTTAGAAACAGAGAGGGAGAGAGATGAGAGGGGTTGAATATTCGAAGCAGGATTCGCTTTTTTCCATCGTGGGGCTGGAAACAACGTCAGCCTACATGCACCCAGAAGCTTTTATTATTATTAGATGTTATTGTTGCAGCAGATAAGATCAAACATCTTGTCTGTAACATCAGAAATGAATTTGACTGGGCTCAAGTCGGACTTAGTTTTTATTATCTCCATGGAATATACCTCGGGTTCCCAGCTGGGTGGAATCTTTTCGTACGGGAAAAAATGTGGCTTTTCAGAGACGCTAAAAGCCAATATCACCATATCTAATCCTATTGTATAGAATTCTAATGCCAATGCAACTACTGTTCCCTATGTTCACGCTTTTCTTTTTTCGTTTTTTTTTTCTCTTGCAAATTTAAGACAAACCATCTCGAGGGAGAATATCTATATTTTATGAATTGGACTGAGGAGGAATTGCCCCGTATGAGAATACATGCAGTAGTGTCAGTATATGCACTACTCGCATTCAGTGTCTTTGTTTCTTTGCTTTACTTTTCAATGTTTCATCAAATCTAGAGCAGGCTCTCTTACATTTTTTTTATTATTATTATTATTTTTTTTCATGAAAAGATGTTATTGATTACTGTAATTTATAACAAAAAAAAAAAAATTGTGATTACAACTCAACACTTAAGAGATACAGATAGACTAGAAAAACCAAAACTCAGCGTCAAAACCCACCCCCCCCCCCTCTCTCTCTCTCTCTCTCTCTCTCTCATATGAAAGGTTTTTCGAAAAAAATGTTTTATTTTCGCCACCTAATTTTAATAGTTTTTAGAAAACTGTTCACCTCAAACAAAAGTCTTCAATCTCTCCTTTTCATCTTCCAAAGAACCTTTTCTCTATAAAGAACCAAGAAAATTTTATGAATAATTATATTTTCTTCCAACTTAAATCATTAAACTTATATACCATCATGAAGTAATACATGTTTTTCTATATATTTAATGCAATAAGGGAGAAAATCTTATTTGTCTTATAATATATATATGCATGTATTTGATTTCCATGACAATTCAGCTAAGCCATTACCAACTAGCTAGTGTATTGAAACTTATTATACGAATGTAATAGGAAGTTTTGATATGATAGTGGAGAATATATATATATATATATATATATATATATATATATATATGTTGACTGACACAAGATTTAAGATCAGTTTCCACACCAATTCCTTGGATAACTCATTGAAATTTATATCCAACTCATGATAATGAGTGGTAGTAATCGTTTATCATTGGATATAAGAATATTAATTAAGCATAATGACGGAAGGTAATTATTCCATGCACCATGCCAATATTTCATGGAAGCTGTATTATGAACCACGCAAGATCATCAATATCTATGCATTGGACCACTTCAAAGTTGGTCAATATGGAGACACGTTTAGTGTTAAGTGGCAAACCACGATCCAAGCAGTAGTGATTGATGATACCCATTAGGACAGCAACTTTCTACTCTTCCTAGCTAATTTGCAGGCCTTTTTTTTAAAGGATATATGGAGTCAGTAGTAGTACTAGTACTCTATCTAAAAGGAAAATTTTAATAAATCCTTTTTTTGAAATATGTTTTGAATTTAGATTTGTGAAAATAAATTAGTAGAGTTTAGAAATTATTTAAATGTAATTTTTTGGTATTTTTGTTTTTGTTTTTATATTTTTTACTTTCTACTTAGATTTAAAAGAATGATTGGACAAAAAATTGAAATAAAATATTCTTTTGAGATTGAAAGATATTTAGACTGAATTTAAATATCGTTTTAAAATTATTTTGGAAAGTTTAGTACTAGACCAAAGAAGGCCTAAATTTTGAACTTTATTCTATCTCTTAAGAAATTTTGAGATATTACCATGGACAATGATCTTAAATTAGAACAGAAATGTAGTCTATATATATATATATATATATATATATATATATATATATATTTCATACGTACGTGCAAAACTTAAGATTTCAAGAGTTGGGTCCAGTTAATGCCAAATATCGCATAATAATTCGGAAGTGGAGAAAGAGTCATTTCCGGCCCACTATGACGATTTGGGCTTCGATCTGTGTGATTTGGTGCAGGCTGCAGCTGCCGGCTGTGTGTATGTCCATGGCAGTAAATTAAAAATAAATACTGAAAATATAAAAGAGATTAGGGAGACATATATATTTACGTGGTTCGACATAAAGCCTACGTCCACGAGGGTTTTGGGAGGGAATATCCACTATAATAAGCTTATTTACAGTCCCTCATAATCTCTCGTCTCCACTGTACAATGGATATTGGAGGCTTATTTTCTAGTGTAGATCTTGTCTCTGGAGCTCCTTTTCCTTTCGAGAGGTTGAAGAAACTGAAGAAAAAGTTGAAGAGTCCCCTTGGATTCATCTGCTGTTTCCTTTTATTTTCTCCTCTTTTCATGTGCCCCTCAGGAGTGGTCAAAATTGGCTACATTTTCCTTGCGTGTTTGACATCTTCATTTTCTTTCTGCTTTGCTTTTTTCCCTCTGATACTCTTATCCCTTGATGGTTTTTCTTCTAACATCAATCCCTCTTTTCCTTGTCCTCTCATTGTCTCCCCGTATTTTCTCTTCTTTTATCTTCTAGTGATGGAACGGGAACCTCTCCCCTTGGACTGGGGCCTAGTAAGTTTATTTTGGACTGAGTATATTTTATCCTTGGAGGTCCATATCGAAAGAGAGAATATTTATTGATTGATTGGTACGTAGAAAAACACTTAGAAATAAGTCTATACATGGGAAAAGCATAAAAAGAATCTCCCGGTCATGCAGTACTGAAAAAGAAATGGTAACGTGAAATCTCGAGCCGAAGGAATATATATACAAACAAGCTGCATGGCCTTGGTGTGATTTGTATTCATCTGTGGATAAAATCGAGGAGATTTTCATTTTTTGCTACTTTAATGAGCGAGCATGCATGGCTTTAGATAGATCGGAAAGCAATCAAGTGATCTTCAAGTGGAGTGAAAAAGGGCTCGATCTTTGAAAGCTCTTAGTTAGCTAGCTTTTTCAGATCCCTTTAAACATATGCATGCAGATCTGCATGCATGAACAGAGAGTAAAGCAGCATGCAAAAGTACCAAAACTAAACCACTTCTGTTTGCAGGAGGACTTCTCATGGAATGTGAGATCGTAGGGCATGAAATGGGGCAGCTGTTACAAGCAGGCTATGTATATACCTCATGAGCTTTACATCTGGGCTCATTTTGGGCTCCTTAATCACAAGTTTGGAGAAGGAAAAAAGAAAACCGATACATCTATTGTTGTATGCATTGGTCCAGTTACAATACGTTTAGAGGGCTGCCCTATTGAAAGTCCAAAGCCGGCCTGGCCCTGCAACATAAAAGTTAAGGCTGCAGGTTTATTTTTCTTCAAATTATTCAAGCGATAGCAAAACCAACAAAGAACGAAATGTTAAGGAGTGAACTGTACGTACTAAGTACTATGACATCTAGGCTCTCGGAAGAACACATATTTTCAAAGTCTCACTCAAAATCATCTGAAAAGAACTGAATTTAAGGGAAAAAAAACATTTTGCGCTGGTGCATGACAATTTTCACTCGCCAGCAGAACGATGAAATCCTAAAAATCATTTCAAACCATTTCATGACTCTCCGCCTCTCTCTCTGTGATCAGTCTCAGTACTCCCTCTATTTTCTTGTCTCCTCGATGGAAACCTCTTCATGTGAGGAGGCCCACGAAGCCGGGCCCTGATCGTTCATCTACTGATCTTTAAGTTCATCTTTCTCTCTCTCTCTCTCTCTCTCTCTCTCTCTCTCTCCCTCCCTCTCCCTCCCTCCCATTTCATGAGTGATGAGTCTCCCTAATTTAAAGCATATGATGGAGAAGTAGTGTTACATTATGGAGCAGGCCGAAAATCTTGCAGGGAGGGTAATTGGAGACTTGGAGTCGTGCATGCAGAAGCAAGAATCCGTACTTACGCCGCATGCTTATCTCACTCTTGGCGCAATAAACGTTTATCATGTTATCGCGTGAGTTTCGTCTATTACTTCAAATAATAAAAAAAACTCTTTACGCTAACTAAATACAGCATATAATTATGTAATAGAAATAATTAAAACAATAATTACTCTTAGGGCTAGCCACCGCACCCAAGTCTACTTGCCCAATTCACCCATCCTACTAGGGGACGAGTAGCTGCCCGCCCTGAGCGAGGATGCAGGTGGGTTCTTTGTTAAGATATAAAATAAATAATAAAATTTATATCTTCCCATCAGCTTAAACTTTTGGGACAAATGGTGATTTC